>NC_133577.1:50195035-50495035 GCF_964106895.1 Numenius arquata
GTAGGTGACACTGAGCTGGTCCTCAGAGAACTGGCCCCTATAGAAGACTTGGTGCCCCAGTATAGCAGACTTTACACCCAGAGCACATCGTTGTGTTTTTATTGATGTAATTAATCTTTTTTCCCATAAATGGAAAATTCTGGAAATGCATAAAAGCCCCCTTTGAAAGCATGCTCTAAATCTTTACCAATGCATAGAGAGAGAAGTGAATGTGCATCTGTTATCGGGCTGGAAATAAACTAATCTCTTTTTCTGAATTTCCTTCTAGGTGAAACACTTATTTGAGAGGGAGGAGAAAGAGCAACAAAATGACATATTTGCAGCAGTAGGTGACAGGAGATATATCAAGACGAATGTCTGCCTTTTTGCTGTGAGCAAATCTCTTCTGTCAGACTCCTATAAGGGCTCACTCATGTGCAGCACTGTCTCCAACTTCTCACCTGGTATTAAATGCATCCTAACTCCTGTCAGCTTCAACGGCATGGACAGTAGAAATGAAATCTGGGGATCTTTTACATAGCACAGGAGAAACCACAACCCCAGTCACGGTGGGTGATCTGACTCAACCCAGTTATAGCTACTTTTTTTTCCTGTGAACCTTTCAGATGCTGTTGATATGCAGAGCAGCAAACGCTGAGCACTGTGCTTGCAGGTGGGATAAGTTCAGTATCACCTGCCTGTGCCAAGGTCCCTCTGAGGGGCTAGCAGTGCTGGCCATGGGTCAGGGCCAGCCACGCGAGCATCCCCTGAGGTCCCCTTTTACCTTCCCATGCCAAATTTGAATGTGCACTGTGGGGATCTTCATGGTGCTTTGCTTTCCTCAGACCCCCAGGAGATGCTGGGCAGCTTGGTGTTTTTGTGCAGGTGGGTCACAATATCTCCATCATTCTGAACTCCTTCCAGCAATTCTGCAAATGTCTGGTACGAGGCATGATTGCTGCACTGGCAGCAGAGGAGGTGGAGGCACCACAGAACTTCCCTCGCACATCCCATCCTCTCTCTCTAACGAGTTATGTCCCACGGGCAGGGTGCAGAGGAACGACATGGACAAGGTCAGAGGCACTGGGGTGGAAGGAGCCGGCCTCTCCCATCCCTACCTGCCAGCACCCTTGCATTTCTATCACACTTTCTGAGAAGCTTTCTGCTGCTGTCCTTAAGGAAGGAGTATTTCTCAGTATAGGCATGATGTAATGCTCCTTTTTTTTTCACTTGGGAAAGAAAACAGGCATTACAGTCTGTACTTCAATAATATCTATGCAGTTAAATAACTCGCTCTGCAGCTGTGTGTGGGAGCAGGCTGCAGTGTCAGTCTCGGAGTAACTCATTTCTCAGGCGCAGCAGTGCCGAGGAGGAGACTCCCTGGCACGGGGCTGACCTTGGATGGGGGAAGTATCCATGAGACAGCACCGTGCCAGAGGCTGCTTTGCCGTCTGGGAGCAGTGGCCAATGCAGGCAAAAACCTCCACCCCAAAGCGTACTGTGAGCTGAGGCAGAGCTGAGCATCGTGGCCCTGGCTCCCTGTGATGGCCCTGTCTCACATGGCTTATTCCTCTTGCCTTTTGTTCCATGGTTCTCTTCTGAGCCAGAAGCAGCAGCAGGAGGGAGCTGCTGTCCCCTGCAGTTTGTGCCCATTGTGGGGTATTTCAGATATTTCCCAAAGACAAAGGGGGGTTGCATCATGGTGGAGGGTGCCCCTTTCCACCACCTCACAAGCCTGAGGTGCACAAGACATGGGCTGGAAACATCAGCATCTCTCCAGGCCATGGACATCACTGAGAAGGCAAAATGTTGATGTTCAGCAGCTGGAAACATTCTTATTGGCATCAGTGGCACATTTTCCATGGACCAGGGCATGGGTGAGCTGCCCATGGGATGGGATGGGATACATGGGATGTATCCAAGCATGTTGGATGCCCTTCCATGTGCTGCTCACCCACCTCTTTGGGACTGTGCACCTCTGCCATTTACGCACAGATTGCCCCAAGAGTTTGATGTTGCAATAGGGCATTCCTGTCATTTGTACACCAGCTTTCCTGGCCACAAGCTCTGCTGTATTCCCATAGGCAAAATGTCTGATTTTGAGACCGTTCAAAAGTTTTGAGTCACTCAGAAACTTCTGTCAGCCCTGGTTTTCATGTCCTTCTCCAAGCCTGAGCCTCCAGCGTAAAAGCCTATTGTATTGCCACAAAGCAAGAGCAGAATTTCTCTGTATTTTTATTATTTCACTAGCACAAAGTGGCTGCTGTGAAAGCCCATCACAATAAATTCCTCTGGGGTGCGATGACCTGAACTTGATCAAAGACGTTAGGGAAGAAGCAGAGCAGTGAGCGAGCGCTTCCACTTGGTGCACGTGTGCCTGGAGTGCTGGCGTCCCTGAGGACTTATGTGGAGGAGAACAAGAGGTGCCTAGCTGTATCCTGACAGCAGCCAGCACCTGGGCGTTACTATGGAAAAGGGATTGTTTTGGGTTTTTTGTTTGTTTGTTTTTGTGGTTTTTTTTTTTAAAGACATACCTAAACGCTTTGCATGGTCAGAAGTTCTCCAGCATAATGAGCACGTTCTCCTGAGGTATGAAGGCATGGGAATTACTCACCCATAGTATTTTTTCCAATTGAACTGGCTGGTAAACAGAAACTTCCCTGCAGGTCAATGGTACCTTACTTTCCAAGAAGGAAAAATAAATGAAAGGTCAGAAAGGATCTCTGGCCTGAGCAACTGCATAACCCAGTAAGTTTTACTTCACAACAACCTCTAACGTGTCAGGACCGTAAGCCTCTGCAGAAAAATTTATACCATTTGTCCAAAATGGCTCAGAGGTCAAGAGAAGCTTGACTGAACTTATAGAGTGTATGTTGCGATGTGAGGACTATTGCTGAAACTGAAAGCAACAAGTCAGTCCTGTTTTTCAGTACCATGTGCACATTTTCATTATGCTGCACTAAAAGCTCATATCCTTCTACTAGATAAATCAGAAAAAGCTATGGGTGGAATAATTTTGGTCTAATTCCCCTAAGGGAAGAGGTTTGGAGGATGAGGCTTGCAGTTTCTTCACCCTCAATCATGCCAAGAGAAAGGGTTAACTGAGTTGTCCAGAAAAAAATCTTGTGAGGCTGCAGGTGTGAGAAAGGAGAAAGCAATACTCACTGCTCTGAGGAGAAAGCCTTCCATTCCTGGCAGACGGCTGGGTTGAGTCTAGAAAGCAGAGCAATCAGGTTATAAATAATGCTGAAGGACAGGACAGAAACAGCTATTGAGCAGCAGCGGTACCTAATGCCATCCCATTCATATGCAAAGCACTGGGTGCTGTAGAAATCCAGGACAGCTGCTTTCTACTTTAAGAGGAAAGGGAAGCTTCTGCATTATTAATATGGATGGGTTGAGACTGGATATTCTGTGCAACCGTGAGTTAATCCCATTAAAGGGAATGGCTAGGAAACCGTGACGAAACATCGCAAGTACCAAAAATAGCAAGTGGTCACAAAGCCCTGGTGCTGGGTGAGCACGGGAGCCCTGCAGAAGTTCACCCTGTCCTCTGCCCCACCCCAAGCCCAGCTGGCAAAAACCAGCGGACAGTGGTTGCCCGTCGCCAGGTCCCCATCTGCCGATGCTGTGCCCTTCCTCTCTGCCTGCAGGGCTGACCAGGCAGAGAGAACAACACATGCAAAGAGCTAGCTAACATGGAGGGGGGGGGAAGAAATGCATGGTCACAGCAATTGCCCAGCAATTGGCACTTCTGCTTTCTGGAGCAGCTGCTTGGTGCCAGGAGCTTGGCCAGACTGCCTGCAGAGTGAGAGGTGCGTGCATCCAGCCAGCCTGATTTTGTGGCCAGAGGCTGCCCAGCAGTGGGGCTTTTTTTTTTTCTGGCAGGGATTTTAAAATACAGCAGCTTTCTTTACCCTGCTATTGCTCTTATTAGCTGGTAAATGCCAGCCAATGTCATGTAAATAATGTGATCAGCTTTCATAATTGCTAGCATCTCTACTCCATCTCAAGCTATCTAAACCTAGCTCTTCTGAAGGGTTTAGGCTTTAGTTGCAAAAGCCCCACCCCAAATCAGGACACAAATGCTTTCAGGGATCCTTTGGTCTTGGCCAAAGCTTCTCCTTCCATTTCTTCTTCTACATCTCTCCAATTGTCACACCTGTAAGCCTCTTGCTCATCCTTGGGAACGCTGACCAAGATCTCAAGGTGTCCTGCCTTGAGCCCCTTAAAACTTCCCTCTAAGTTGTTTGTGTGCTTGAGGAGCGCAGGTTATTCTCACCAGAAGTGAACCATCTGCCCCAGAGCCGGGCACTGTCTCTACCCTTGTAGGCACAGAATGGAAACAGGGAAAGAAAACCAGAGTATTTTTGTGTGTGCAGAGGAAAAGGGGAGGGAAATGCATGTGCAAAGAGGAGGAAGAGAACATTGAAATGTTTCCTCTGATGCAGAGTCACCTCTGAAGCAAATGAAAACTGTCAGTATCCCTTTCACAGTGCCTTTCCTGTTTACTAAGGATGTTGTAAAGGAAAAAAGACACAGAAAAAAATTCAAAGGAAATACATATTCTTTGTTTTTAAAGAGAGTTTTCTGGACTGCAATGTTTTTCTGTTTCAGACATTACTTTGTAACTCCATAACTGGTGTCCCTTACAGGTGGTGCAAGTGCTGAATCAAGAGGGAGATGCAAAAGCATCGGTTCGAAGAGACGTAACAAGGAGGGAGAGGGCAGAAGCAGAAGAGCAGGTAAGGAAATATGTATTCCTTGAGAGGTGGTGCAGCTTGGTGACTAAGGAAGGAGGCATGGCAGGAAGGAGCTGTCATGATGGCAGAGCCGAAGGCACTGCGAGTGCTGCCCGACCCCTGTAACTGCTGGACCTGCTGCTTTCTCCTGCTTTGAATGAGCGGATGCTTTAGCTTTTAAAATGCTGCACGTAGAGAATATGTAGGCTTGGGGTGGAAGCAGAAGGGCTAGTCCTCCTCCCCCCAAAAACGCCAGAGCCAGCTCTCAAGTAGCTGCCAGGCTCAACTTGCTCCCGCAGAGCCCGCAGATCACGCTGTTGAGTAGTTAATGCTGTTCGAGCACCATCGCACTGCTGTGTCCTGGCTCTTAACAAGTAGCAAGAACAACGCGGTAGCAAAGCACAATGTGGTTATTTCCCCAGCCCCATTCTTGCTCATCATCCACATTTGCGTCAAAAAAAATTTTACACTAGGGTGAAGGAGCTGTGTGAACCAGAGGGGGGCAGGGTCTCCTCAGCCCTCTGTCTGCTCTCCTCCACGCAGCCCCCCCACTTTCTGTTTTGCTTTAATGCCTGCACGGTGGGCAGGGACAATAGACGCTCGAATATTTCGCATGCTGTCCTCGGCAAGTTGCTCTCTGGTGGCGTGTGATGAAAAGCAATTCTGCAAAAGCACCGAGGGCTTGCTCTCCTTCTGCAGCGCCTGACATGCTGCCTGGGGAAAGCACGCCTTGCATATACATGTGTACATTTGCGGGGCTGCGCAGCTCCGGTGACCTCCGAGGAGGGAAGAAGAGGCTCGAGTTGGCGCCCAGACAGCGCCGCGGCTGTTGATTTTTGACGTGATCGTCCGGGGAGAAGTGAGGGATGGGGTCCCGGCGTGCCAGTCGGTGTGCAGACACCAGGTGGGAAGAGAGTTTACTTTGCCGCTAGTGGAGACATTAGTACCCTGCGCAGGTACGGGAGCGCCGTGAGAGTGACAAACGGGACGCTCGTTGCAGGCAGGCTTTCTGGCGGCAGGAAGGACTTGGTTAGAAATGGATTGGTTTCATGAAAACCGAAGGAAAAGATGGATATAAAGCCTGGAGGTGATGAGGCAGTGAGCGGCATTCGGCAAAGTGGTAAAAGTGGTGCTCAGTGATGAAACAAGCTTTTTTGTGTATGTGTGTAAATTCCTCTGTAATTGAGCAGAGGAGCTCATTTGGTTTGTTTCTAGGTAAGAATACACATAAATCCCTGCCAGAAGCAATGGCCAGCCCAGCTGCTTGGCTGTTGAGAGGAGAGAAGATGTTGTGGGGCTCTCCTGCCCTCTCACCACCTTCTGGCCCTTCAACCACCCTCTGCAGAGGGGAGGGTGCTTGCTTGGAGAGGCTGGGAGCCAGGACATTCAGCTCCAACACACCTTCCCTTTGCCCAGGCTTTCTCCTCTCTTTTTTTTCCATGCAGGCAGAGCAGATGGGAGCTCAGGTGCTCCTGTAGCATTTTTGCCCCCTTTCTGGAACTTTCACCTCAAAAAAGACTGTCCCGATCCCAGGACACAGGAGTTGCCTATGGAGAGGTCATAAATTCCCCATCCCTGGAAACGTTCAAGGTCAAGTTGGATGGGCCTCTGGGCACCCTGGTGTAGTTGAAGATGTCCCTGCTCATTGCAGGGGGTGTTGCACTAGATGACCTTTAAAGGTCTCTTCCAACCCAAACCATTCTGTGATTTACCATGCCTTTTCTTTTTTTTTTTTTTTAAAGAGTATGTTGCTCTGGTGCTATTTCATGATGCGGAGCCTCAAAGCCAAAAGGACACAAACAAATGTGTGTTGGGAGTGGCTGGGGGTGACGGGGCAGGCGTGGGCAATTTTTCACAGGGGCAAGCGTTCCCTCTTCAACATGCAATTCGCTGCAGTGCAGAGGGCCAGCACAAAACTTACACATCCTGTCAGGCCCGCTTTAAAGGTCATTTATTGTGGAAATAGTCCTTGTGCTGGTTCTCTGAGCAGGGATGAATATTAGTCTCAGCGCAGGGCATTGCTCGCAGGAGGCCCAGCTTAGAAAAATTAAACATTGTTTTTTTATGAGCCTCCTCAGTGCAATTCTTTTCACTCCCTTCATAAGAATTATTTATACAGACTTATTTTAAGTAAGAGAAATTTCGTTCTCCCTGTCTTCTCTCTCCCTCCTTCCTCAACACTATTTCTTCAGAGTTTGCCAACATTAAAAAAGGGATAAACCCTTTGAAACCCTCGCTAGGACTCTCTCTTCAGACAGCCATCTTCTCTTTGCTGCCTGAAGAGCAAAGGACATGCGAGATTTTGCCTCAACACTGTCTGGTTTCTGGGTGCAGCCTTAAGAAAATAGTTCTACTTCTTACATGTGGCAAAAGCTCCTCTTAAGTGCTTTATCGCATCTTGTTTTCCTGGGTGCCATCCCTCTCTTCCTCCTTCTCCCGTTTGTGATTCTCCTCACTCTGCTAGCAGCAACTTTTCCCTTAAAAGCCTTTTTATTCTTGTGGTCTTTTGGGAGGGGGAGAAAGCCATGAAGGTAAGAAGGGTACCGCTGGGGACTAGCCTGCATAAGTAAGTATTAATTAAAATAGGGTAGATGATCATCTTGTCTCATGCAAAACCATAACCCCTTTCCCTGAACAGTTTTCCAAGACTAAAGGGATGCTAAAAACTCAAGTCTTCAAAGGAGGTCTCCCCGTGAATGTCCTTTAATGCTGGCTACCTAATTCCCTAGGTCCCTCTGAAGATCTTCACTATTGCGTCCATGCAGCTGTTAACCTGAGCTTCGGAAGAGTGAGGAGACAGTGTGGAGATGATTGCGGTAACTCGATGAGCGGAGGAAGCTTGCATTATGCAAAGAGCCTCAGCTCGCTCACAGCCTTAGGCATCGCCATCTGTGTCTGCTGGCCAAGAGGACGCCAGACAGAGCGCTGGCGTTGTCTCTCACCTATTGGAAAAGTGACACTGGATCTTCAGTTATGAAAGAAGCAAGAAGGGACTTGGGCTATGACTCACATGGGACCCCTTATAGAAAGAAAAAAAATTTACTTGTTAATGAATTATTCCTAAAGAGGAAACAAACTAAAGGATTCCTGGACAATTATTTTCCAGAAATTAGGTCAGATCTCATTAGTTGCCTAATTAGTTGCCTAATTACCTAACTACTTAACTGTTAGTGACCTTTTTTAACTTGTGGTGGCAAATGCATGCATGCATGCATGTTTCAGATGAGAGGTCCCACAGTGCTTTACAGAGTGCAGCTCTGACATGGTGAGTTCTGGGACACCGATAGCAATGGTGGTGATGCCATGTAACACACGGAGATTTACCTGAAGCAACAAGGAGAGAGGCCAAATTGTAATGACATATTGTGATTTGGCTGCTCTTCAAGTGCTGTTCCAGGTTTTTGAGAAACGATGGGGCTGTTCTGAACGCAGGTCACCTGTTTCCTCCCGTTTCCTATGACTTTGCAGATGGCCCTACTCATGGACAAAAGCAGATCTGTTCTGCTGGCACTGATGAACGTCAAGACAGGACTAGCACCTACAATCAGGGCAGTCAAAACGGGAGGTCACTTTCGAGGAGCTGAGAATGACAATGCTTGCCTATGTTAATACAGGTGCACAAGGGAGAGTGACACCAAGACCACAGATGCTACTGAGCTGGTGCCTTCATCAATGGCGTGCTGAAGCTGAATGCTGGTTACGATGGTGTTAAACGCATGGAAAAAAAATCTGTAGGCAGAGCGTTAACATGAGGTAAACAACACCTTTATGTGAAAAAATAGAATACTGACGCCTTGAAAGCTTTTTCGGTGACTAATGAGTGTTTCAGTAGTGACTCCGGTGGAATCACGCGAAAAGACGCCACCGTCCACAGGAGGAAGGAAAACTGCTACTAAAAACAGTGATGTGGGCAGTAGCGGTCGTTGAAGGAAGAAAGAACAAATAATCCAGGAGAAAGGTAATGTTGGGTAGCGGGAGAAGCTGAAGTCGCTGGAAAAAATCCTCAAATATTGGTTAAGTCAACATGGAGAAAACGCAGTGACGTGAATATGCCCCCTCTAGGAAAAAAAGTCTACTTCAACTCAATTTTTGCCTAGTCCAGGCAAGTTAGCTCTGCTGAGAAGCAGTATATTAGCACAGGTAGAGCTCTGAGCAAAACCACTGTTTCTGGTGCCCTTGCCAACTTGGTATTTTGGCACGGCCTCATGCCGTATAGACATACACAGGGATGCCTCAGCAGAGTGAATCCTGTCTCAGTGCAGACCTTGGTGCAGGAATTAAAAAAAAAAAAAAAAGGCTTTGGGCTTTTCCTTGATGTGGGCTCAGGCAGCCCTTGGGGCACGTGGGGATTGTTTAAAAACTGCCCTAATTTGACTGTACTTTTCCAGCTTTTGATGGCCCCACTTTGTCCAGACCGTGATTCCTCTCTCCTCTTTCCTCAGCCGTTCCCGAAGGCGGTGCCTCACGCCACCGAGACATCTGTGGGACAAGCCAAAGCTGCAGCTAGCCATGAAGGGAAGGAAAACTCTGAATCACCGATGTCAAAGTAAGATATTTTTTTTTTTCCCAACAAAGTCCAGGGAATGTGCAGAAGGCAGGGAGAGGGATCTGGGCTTTTCACCCTGATTTATTGAAGTCGGTTGGCTCGAACAGTGACTGTTTCAAAGCAGAACGTTTCAAGCTTGGGAAAGGGCCAGTTTTCCTCACAACAGTCACTCAAACAAATACCCGAAATGGGAGATAGAAACTGGAAGGCAGGGGAAGAAGACACGTCCACACCAGGACACCGAGAGCAACAAGCAGACTTCAGATCCTCCCACTGCTGATTCATGAAGAAATATTTCTAAGGGGCAGGGAATCTGTCCTTATGTGGCTGCAGGTAAAAGCAGCGCATTTCTAAGCACGGGCGGCATGAACCATCGTCATGGAAAGGACCAAGATGGAGTAAAGCCGATGCAATGAAGAGGAAAGAAGACAAATGTCCAAGGGGCACATGCCTGTCCATACAGCATAGGCACGAAAAAACCAGAAACTGGGAGCATTTAAAGCTAATTAGGCATTTGTAGCTCAAAAGCAATACAAAGAATTGCAGTGGTGATGACGGTGCAGTGTGGAGCCCGGATGGGCCCTAAAGGAGCTGCTATTCCTTCTTCCAGAGACAGCATATACACGCTATTTATAGCAATCTTTTGCTTTTTTTCTTTAAGACAGTTCTTTAACGATAAAATGAAAAAAACCTTGAACTTCTTTTTAAGTTTATCTCTTGATACGATTTTTCCCATGCAAATTTCTATTGCTTGTTCCCTGGGAACTATATTTCAGCCAAAATGGCCCCTTTAATGAAGAATTTTAGTACTAGATATTTGGATGACTCAACAGAAAAGCCCGTATTGCTCCATCCTGCCCTCCAATCTTCCACCCACTCATAAATACAGCACATGTCCACCTGTGCACTGCTCTTACTGTGATCTCCCTAATTTTTCCTTTTGTTTTTTAGCTGTGGGTACAATTTTCTGCAGGTGTCCAGGTTGGGGGTAACAAAGATCCAGGTAACACATGGCAAAGTCTGCATGAGACAGGAAAAAGAAAAACCAATATTTTAGTTACACCAAGGTGAAGTGAAGCATTCATCTCACGTGTTGGACCTGGAAACGCATTTGTCCCTCACCCAGCATCATTTCTCTTGGAAAACCAAAGCTTTACAAAAGGTTTCCAATGGACTTTGGGGGGTGGGGAGCAAAAGGTCCTCTGCAGTTTCTTGATGCTTTAAATCCATTCCTGAGTACTTTCATCCCTAATTAAAGGTCACCTACTGGTTCGAGAACAACTGTTAATGAAGAGTTTAATTATCCAGATGACAGCTATAAAATCCTTCTCCTGCGCTTGAATATTTTTAAGGGATAAGGCCCAGATTTTCAAGTATCTGCTTGCAACCAAGTGCTCAGACCAAAAGCTCACTCTGAAGAAAAGTGTGTCTGTGCACGTCACATTTGCATACACAATGGGAGATCACACATGCCCGTATTAAAGATGCAAATCTGTGAGGAGGTTTGTATGTGCTTACTTGACCGTTTGAACCAGCCCCACCTTTTGTTTCTGTTCTTTCATTCAGGGAGGGGGAGGGACAGTTAAATTATTCCTCGAGGATAAATCATTTCACATTATTAACTCTTCTTAACAACAAAGCTGCATAAATTAAATGTAAGATTATCTGCTGTGTCCTCAGTGGAATGATTAGGAGGGAATCTACAGGAAAGAAATGTGGTCAAATGATTTGAAGACTTGCTAAATGGGATGCAAAGCCTCATCTTGCATTCTTAACAAGCTCAAACGTAGACCTGCCTTCTAATGAGCAAACCCTACTTGGCGTATCTGTGCAACCCCCAGAGCAACGTTGTAAAGAAAATGGCTCATGGTTCACCTTCTCTACTGAGTCAGGTTTTTGCTTTTATTGCTGCTTTTGACCAGCTGCTCCCATTACGTTTAGCTGTGGTGGCAATTTTCATGATGTGGCCTTTGGTCCACCAAGCTGAAGTGGCCCCGTTTCTCGCTTCCCATCACGACACCAGATCTGCAGTTCTCGGGGACGTCAGGTATGGGTTCCCTCCTCCTATGTGCCTGGAGGAGCGATGCTTCTATCAGGCAAATGAAAAAGTTGTCTACTGTGTCATGAAAGGCAGCAAATTTACTGCCAACACAACCTCTTCATGTCACTCTGATGATGACACCCTAAGGGCAAAGACAGACATAACTCTTTAACTGGGCTTTTTCTGGGGGTTGGTGGAGACTGAAATGCAAGGGCCACATAAGGGTAGGGAGGTAAACCAACATTGTCAACAGTTGGAGTGAGCTAGCAATGGGTTCCAAGTTAGGACAACTCCAAGGCTTTTCCTGGAAGTCAGAGCTAGGCTATAAGCTCTTCAGGAGGGATAGGCAAGGAAGGAGAGGTGGGGGTGTGGCTCTGTACGTTAGGGAGTGTTTTGATTGTATGGAAATTGATTGCAGCAATGATAGAGTTGAGTGTTTATGGGTAAAGATGAAGGGCAAGGCTAGCAAGGGAGATCTGGTGCTGGGAGTCTGCTATAGACCACCCAACCAGGATGAGGAGGTAGACGAGGCATTCTATAAGCAGCTGGCTGAAGTGTCTCGATCGCCAGCCCTTGTTCTGGTTGGGGACTTCAACCTACCGGACATCTGCTGGGAATACAACACAGCAGAGAGCAGGCAGGCTAGGAGGTTCCTTGAGTGTATGGAAGATAACTTCCTGACACAACTGGTAGGTGAGCCAACCAGGGGAGGTGCCTCTCTAGACCTGCTGCTCACAAATAGAGAGGGACTAGTGGGAGATGTGGTGGTCGGAGGCCGTCTTGGGCTTAGTGACCATGAAATGGTCAAGTTTTCAATTATTAGAGAGGTAAGAAAGGGGGCTAGCAAAACCTCAACCTTGGACTTCCGGCGGGCGGACTTCAGCCTTTTCAGATCACTGGTTGGAAAAGTCCCATGGGGGGAATCCCTGAAGGGCAAAGGTGTTCAGGAAGGCTGGATGTTTTTCAAGGAGGAAGTCTTAAAAGCCCAGGCGCGGGCCATCCCTACGCGCTGTAAAGCGAGCCGTCGGGGGAAAAGGCCGGCCTGGCTGAGCAAAGAGATAGGGTCACAGCTTAGAGAAAAAAGGAGAATTTATGACCTTTGGAAAAAGGGGCAGGCCACGCAGGAAGATTACAAAGGTATAGCAAAGTTATGTAGGGAAAAGATTAGGAAGGCCAAAGCCCAACTAGAACTCAACCTGGCTCTGGATGTTAAAAACAATAAAAAGAATTTCTATAAATATATCAATAGCAAGAAGAGATCTCGGGAGAACCTCCATCCTCTACTGGATAAGGGAGGTAACATAGTAACCAAAGATGAGGAGAAGGCTGAAGTCCTAAATGCCTTCTTTGCCTCTGTCTTTAGTAGTAGGATAGGGGGTTCCCTAAATATCCAGACCCCTGAACTAGCAGGCAGGGGCGGGGAGCAGAGTGAAGCCCCTGCAATTCAAAGGGAGGTGGTGAGGGACCTGCTCCAACACCTAGATGCAAACAAGATGGGACCAGATGAGATCCACCCGAGGGTACTGAGGGAACTGGCAGAAGTGCTTGCGGAGCCACTCTCCATCATTTACCAGCAGTCCTGGCAAACTGGGGAGGTCCCGGCCGACTGGCGTCTGGCAAATGTGATGCCCATCCACAAGAAGGGCCGGAAGGATGATCCAGAGAACTACAGGCCTGTCAGTCTGACCTCGGTGCCTGGGAAGATCATGGAGCAGATCATCCTGGGTGCCATCATGCAACGCATGAGGGACACCCATGTGATCTGGCCCAGCCAGCACGGGTTCACGAGGGGCAGGTCCTGCTTGACAAACCTGATCTCCTTCTATGACAAAGTGACCCGCTTGCTGGATGAAGGAAAGGCAGTGGACGTTGTTTATCTGGACTTCAGCAAAGCCTTTGATACAGTCTCCCACAGTATCCTCCTGGAGAAACTGGCTGCCCATGGCTTGGATGGGAATACCCTCTGCTGGGTTAAAAACTGGCTGGAGGGCCGGACCCAGAGAGTGGTGGTGAATGGAGTTAAATCCAGCTGGCGTCCAGTCACGAGTGGTGTCCCGCAGGGCTCGGTACTGGGGCCAATTCTCTTCAACATCTTTATCAATGATCTGGACGAGGGGATCGAGTGCACCCTCAGTAAGTTTGCAGACGACACCAAGCTGGGTGGCAGTGTTGATCTGCTGGAGGGTAGAGAGGCTCTGCAGAGAGATCTCGACAGGCTGGATCGATGGGCCGAGACCAACGGGATGAGGTTTAACAAGGCCAAGTGCCAGGTCCTGCACTTCGGTCACAACAACCCCAGGCAGCGCTATAGGCTGGGGGCAGAGTGGCTGGAGAGCTGCCTGGCAGAAAAGGACCTGGGGGTGTTGGTCGACTGTCGGCTGAACATGAGCCGGCAGTGTGCCCAGGTGGCTAAGAAGGCCAACAGCATCCTGGCCTGTATCAAGAACAGTGTGGCAAGTAGGGACCGAGAGGTGATCGTCCCCCTGTACTCGGCACTGGTGAGACCCCACCTTGAGTACTGTGTCCAGTTTTGGGCCCCCTACCACAAGAGGGACATTGAGGTGCTGGAGCGGGTCCAGAGAAGGGCAACGAAGCTGGTGAGGGGTCTGGAGCACAAGTCTTATGAGGAGAGGCTGAGGGAGCTGGGGTTGTTCAGTCTGGGGAAGAGGAGACTGAGGGGAGACCTTATTGTTCTGTACAAATACCTGAAAGGAGGCTGTAGAGAGACGGGGGTCGGTCTCTTCTCCCAAGTCACAGATGATAGGACAAGGGGCAATGGCTTCAAGTTGCGCCAGGGGAAGTTCAGGTTGGATATTAGGAAACATTTCTTTACTGAAAGGGTTATCAGGCATTGGAATGGGCTGCCCAGGGAGGTGGTGGAGTCACCATCCCTGGAGGTATTTAAGAAACGTGTAGACATGGTTCTTCAGGGCATGCTCTAGTGTCCAAGATTACTGGTTTGTGGTGGGGTGCTGTGTGGGTGGGTGATGGTTTTTGGTTTGGTTGTTGTGTTGTGTGTTCAGGTGGTGGGTGGTGGTTTTGTTTGTGGTGTATTGGTTTTTTTTGTTTTTTTTTTTTTTTTTTTTTTTACTGTTTGTTGGACTCGATGATCTCTGAGGTCCCTTCCAACCACTACGATTTTGATTCTGATTCTGACTTGGTTTCCTTGTTACCTGTGGCCTGTCTCTCCTACACACACTTGCACACGTGTGCACCCACAAATACACACTTATTTGTCTGAACAGAAGACTCAACAAAACAGAGCTTCCAAGCCCTGGATATACAAAAGAGGGAAGGAGAATTAGAGTGTAGCGTATGAGAAGAGCCATTAAAAAGGAGAAAAATCCCTATCAAGGTTCTGTCAGTGGTTTATGTCTTATTTCATAAGAAATGTGAATTAATAGAAGAGATCGGTTAAAACAAAGACAGGTCAGTGACGCTAAGTGTATCTGTTTAAGAGGTTTCAAGCGTACCTTTCTGTGCTTTGTTAGCTCTCCAGGAGGCTCCAGGAGGGTTTTCTTTGCAGTCCCTCATCAGCCAAGCTTCATTCATGGGTCACAGTGACCCGACTGTGGAGGCTGTGCTGCGTAAATGGAGCTCTCCAGATATGCAGTAACATTTATTGCATACTTTGTCAGCGCATCTCTGACTGTACACCTGTTCTCAAGGCACTTTGTTTTCATATTAGTTTTTATTAAAATAGATTACAGAAAGGGAAATGTAAAATAGTTTAAAGATTAGACACATAAACATGTTCAGTGGTGAGAAAATCCACACCAGACACCAGCAGGCATTTTTTACATTGCAAGCATGAATAAAATCTCTTGCAATTTTTTTTTTTTTTTATTATACTGCTTTCTTCAAAGAAAAAAAAACCCCACCAAACACTGCTCTAAAAATTGCTAGAAATGGACCATTGTCCCACAAAGGGACAGGTCCTACAATGCCCCTCACAATTTGGAAGATGCTTAAAATTAAGATCCAAAGAATAGTGAAAGCCAAGGTGATCTGATGACCACAAGAAGAAGGTTTTTGTGATGTCAACCACAGGGCCAGCCTCCTAGCTTTGGAGCTGCTGCCAGAGCCTGAGCTGCCACCACAGCTCCCGTGCAGTGGGTGTGGGCAGGATGACATGTCCTTCAAGCACTTCTGTACCGTCCTCCTGCCAGGGAAGAGGCAAGGTGTTTGGTTATGCAGGCTCTATTTGCTCTTTGAGTATCACCCATCCCTTGTCTCCTCTGAAGGAAGAGCCATAGATGGCTTCTTCCCTTGGTCCCTGGTTTAACTGGCTCCAAGGCACAACCCTGCAAAGTCTCTCTTCAGGGGTGCTTATTTGTAAAGCATTTTTAAGTAGAGCTTGATTCTGCAAATGTCTGGGCAGCAGTTTCACATGAATTAGGTAAGTTGCGCCAAGCTCACATAGTGCCTGGCATAGCTGTGAGAGGGTTTACAAGGCTGCCTTCTAGACCATGTCTGTGCTTTCCTGAACTGCCAGGTCCCATCCTATTGCCTCTGCAGACGGTCAGGGACCAGGCAAAAAAAAAACGTGACGCACCACAAGAATTTCACCTACTTATCAATAAAAATGGGCTAGTATTTGCCAAAAAACACCCCCCATTTTTGGCCCAAGAATAGATCCAGGAGCCTTTTTTAATGCAACTAGAATATTTGTCATTTTGGAAGATCATCGTTCAGACACTTCCACTGGGATGGATTTTAATGGCTGCATACCTGTATATTATATATGACATAAAGTGTTCGTGGAGAAATGATTGCTCTGAGTCATTAGAAGAGCTTCCCAGAGCTGAACTCTTTCCTGTTTTGCTCTTTCATTCTTCCTTCTCCTGGATCTTGGAGGGAATGTTACTTGTTTTGAGTAATGAAATTTTCCCCCTCCTCCCCAAACGCACTATCTTTGATCTCCCCTGTTTTATGCACTAGGGAGCTGAGACTTCCTTCCCTGGTTAGGGCTGAATGAATAATCACCTCCTGTAGTTATTCACATCAGGTACAGATGCTGAAATGTGAAGCTGATGACAGGGGAAATTATGGATAGAAGAATCAAGAATTGCTACTGAAATTTTAGGACCTGTAGGTGGGAAATACTTAGTTGTAGGCTCATCATATTTAACCATGAAGACTCCAAAGATTTATAATCTCATGGGTCAAAACCAGGAATTGTTTGTGAGGTGGGAAGGATGCCCAGATTCCTGTCCTTCTGTTTTCCTTATCACAGAATCTTCGTGGTTGGAAAGGACCTCTGAGATCACCGAGTCCAACCATACACACACAAAAGACCCCCACAATCTTGGCCACTAGAGCATGCCCTGAAGCGCCACATCTACACATTTCTTAAATACCTCCAGGGATGGTGACTCCACCACCTCCCTGGGCAGGCTGGTCCAGTGCCTGACCACTCGCTCAGGAAAGTCATTCTTCCTACTATCTAATCTAAACCTCCCCTGCCCCAACTTCAGACCATTTCCTCTGGTCCTGCCATTATTCCCTTGGGAGAAGAGGCCAACACCCTCCTCTCTACACCCTCCTTTCAGGGAGTTGTAGAGGGCAATGAGGTCTCCCCTCAGCCTCCTCTTCTCCAAACTAAACATGCCCAGTTCCCTCAGCCTCTCCTCATAGGACTTGTTCTCCAGACCCCTCACCATGCCCACATACCCACACATAGACACACATCAGCTTGAGAAAAATCCTACCTAAAAAGGAAGGATTTTACCTAAATCCTTTACCTAAAAAGGAAAAATCCTACCTAACCCTTTGGTGTGAATCACACCAAAATCTTTGGTGTGATTTGGAATGATTAACCCTCAAAAAAGTCTGATGTTCAAATCATGTAAAAAGTCTGAACTGTATGTTCATTGATACATTCTTCAAAAACCCTGTAAAATCAGTAAATCTTGACTAAGATTTTTTTTTCTTTTCAGGTCTTTCAAGCTGGACCATCACCTGATAATGTGCTCATGAAGGAAAATGTGTATATATATATATTTTTTTTTATTTTTTAAAGGGAAGGGGAAAGAGAACTTTTAGGACTCCACAAAAACTTTTGTTCGGGTTTTCCAAAGCCGTATCTGGATCACACAGCCCGCTGCAATGCCCAGATGCTGCTGCAGGGCAAACCTGCCCCAGGTATCGCCTTAGAGCAGCCCATTGGCCCATCTTACTGTACCCAAAGGCCCCAGCCACACAAGAGAGATCGCAACCCAACTTTGTGAGACCAACTTGAGGAAACATCTCCCTTATTATGAAGGGTTTCTCCTGCTCTCGTTCTTGCTCTTTTTTTCACCTTGAAAACAAACCTCAAACTAAATCCCTCGACCCAAACTCAGATGAAGTCTGGTCCTCTGAGCCTGCCAATCTAGATCAACACAAATCCTACCCCAAATGACACTTTTGTACAGAGTAAGGCAGGTCCATGCAGCGTGGAACAGCAACCATCAGCATAGCTGGAGATGCCTCCTTGCCCCTCTGCTGTGGTCAGCAGAAATGGAAACAACACAGGATATTCTCATTCCCAGTAAGTCTGTGCTGAAGGAGGGCGTTAAATTGGCCGTCTCCTGTAAACCCAGGAGATACGATTAATGAAAATAGCTAATTATCTGTCATTGTTATAACACATTTCACAGGTAAAAAAATTAACTCTACATATTTTTTTTTCTTTCAATCGTATATAACCGCTATTTAATTCTCAATAAGCAGCTAACATCTTCCTAGAACGAAGGGAATCTCTGCCTGTATGGTGGGAGATACCAGTTTATAATCTCATTTATTTCTTGTGACAATTCTACAAGAACACTTTGGCACATACTGAAGTTTTGTTCTTTGTCCTTCAAGAACTGATGAGGATGATTTGTCATCTCTGATGGCTGTTCATTGAACAAAAATAGCAAAGTGGAAATAATTTTTTTTTTTCCTCATAAAAAATAAGTTTACATGCTGTGCTGAAGTCATTATTCAAATTCACAGTTGAAAGGGATTATCACACCGCCTCAGACACAAACTCTTGCAAGCATTTTAGTTCAAGTGATTCAGAGGAACCGATGAATAAATAGTCCCATCACTGTTTTTTGATGCAGGAGGGCAATGGCCATTTCTTGTGTGGAAATTATGAGCAGATGAGGAGGTCTCTGTTCTGTAAATTTGGGCTTGCATCTCGCAGCAACCAAACTTGCTCAACAGAATGAAGAAATCCCTGCGGAAAGTCTTTGTGAAAATGGCATAGAGGAAAGGGTTAGCACAGGAATTGATGGGGTAAAACAAAACCAGAAGGATCTTAGATTTGGACACTGTGATGAGAGGAACCTTGAGTGAGGCTGATATTGCAAAAAAGGATATTGGTGCCATGCAGAGGAAGTCCGTGAAGATCAGTATGGCCATGCGCTTAGCAATCTTGGTGTCACTGTTTGAAGAGATGACATTAGGGTTTCTCACAGTAAAGTAGATGCAGATGTAGCAGGCACATATAATCACAAATGCAAGTACATTCAACACTAAAAGAAACATAACATAGGCCTGAGAAAATGGTGTTTCTATATCCATGGGCAAACAGATGCTGACCTTCATGTAGCTGCTGACTCCAAATATGGGAAGAAGTGCCACCGTGAAAGCAAACATCCAGCCAAAAATCATTATAATCACAGCATGACGAAACCGAACCTTGCGGTCCAGTTGCATGGCGTAGGTGATGGTGTGCCACCTTTCCAGAGTTATCACAGTCAGTGTGTAGACTGAGAGTTCACTCGCAAACACGGTAAAAAATCCTGCAGCGTTGCATCCTGCCCCGGTTTGCCAGTCTATGGCGTAGTTGTAATACTGGCTTTTGGTCTGGATATCTACAGATGCAATAAACAGCAGATAGATACCTATGCAGAGGTCTGCAAATGCAAGATTGCACATTAGAAAGCGAGGAACGGTGAGCTTGTATTGACTGCTTATTAATATAACGAGGACAACAATGTTCCCGGTGATAGCCAAAATGTTGATAAACCATATCAAGACCCTCAGAACGGTGTATCCCATAATATCTTCACATGGATTGAAAGCATCAGGTTTAGGCGAGCAAGCTACATTAACGACTTCATTGCATAAACCATAGTCAAATTCATTCTCTGCTGGGTAAAATCCTAGGTCGTAGTTGGAAATGTAATCTTCAGCTGCGGATCGTTTATGTATCTTATCGCCAGGCTGCTCATCAAGGTCTTGCTTGGCCAGACATATCGGATGCAATTCAGTGCTGCAATTGTAAAAAGAGTAGGGTTGGAAACTAAGGGACACAGCATGAGATACACGACAAACACGAAATTGTCCAGTTTCCATTAACAGCTCAGTTTTTCTGGTTAGTTGATTATATAGATTACTCTGGAGCTGGAAATTAATAGTCTGGCTGGTCCCTATTTATAAAATAATACATGAAAATGTAAATGATTTGGAAACATCATAAAAAGTAAGGGAAAGGAAAGCTTGATGGCTGCCTTACTAACACTCATGAAGCCGTTATCCACCTGGATAACACATTCTGTAAGAATACTCCTTTATTTCAACCAAATTTCTCACATAGCCTGTCATTGATAAGCTGATTCTTGCATGGGGACAATACCTGATGATGAATTCTGATGTAAGACTGAACTTTGAAGAATGACTCAGTTCAGCTGTGCCCATAATATACGAGTCTGTATAATCACAATAACGCTGCTATCCCTTACTATTACGCTTGAATTCCCTTTTTCCTAAAGTTTTTGACAGTTAGTGTGCCATATTCCATCTTGTAACTCCTCCAGGCACAGAATAACTCCAGTTTGTGCCATTCATTTTAAGTACCTCGTATCATATTGGTAACTGGCTAGTGTCACAAATAAACAGCATAAGTGAGTTCATGCAGGCTCCCAGATAATCTCTAGAAGCCAGATGCCAACATAGATTCAAACACAAGACGTGGCAGAACATTTTTAAAAACTGTTTTTCAAAGAAAATGAATTAGAAACCAAGCAAAATGAAGCCAAGCCGAGTCATGCCGAACCAAACCAACCCACACCAGCCCACACCACACCGACCAAACCAAACCAACAGTTTAGGAACAGTAGCTGCTTTTCTTTCTGTTAGAAAGTCTTTTAAAAATATTTTGAGAATTTTCAATAGCAAAGGTAAAAAAAGGAAAAGGGTTTTGAGAAAAAAATGCCTTAGAAGGTAAAACTGGAATTTTTTAATAGTTTTGTGTTTGGCTTTACTTCCTAGAGTATATGTCCTCTCTATGTCCTTCTCCATGCCTAGACCAACGGAAGAAACAAATGTTTTGGCTGAGATGACAGAAAGATAATCAGCTCCATCAAGCTAAGAAATATCAAGGTGTATCCACAGGAAATAAAGGGTCAGACTCAAACAGCTGCTTCTCCTAGGCTGCCTTTGAAGTTTGCTGTCCCAGAAACTTGCATCCATAGCTGGATGCAAATCGATCCAGACTTAATCTGAGTTCGGGAATAAACCGGCTGGCAACGTGTAGCAAAACCAACATAGTTCAGCTCTGCCTACTTTCATCTACAGCCTAGACAGCAATTTAGGTGTAAAATCTGTAGGACAGGACCCCAGCTTACCTTCCACCCTGACTTGCAGGATGGTTGAGAGCAGAGCGTCTTAGGCAAGCTAGGTTGAAATTTTTAAACATTTGGTAGCAGCTTAAAAAGGAGAATTCTTTTTTGTAACCTAATTTTACCCTTTGACTTTGTGCACTCACTGCATCTTCCAAAAATTGAGTTTAAAAGGTCTGCAAGAAAGGAAAAATAATGAAGGCCCAGCACCAGAAGGTGAGGGACATTTCCTATGAGGTTCTGAGCATCCTCTACTATTATCAATATTTTTTATCTTGCCTGTCAACTGAGGCAGAAAACTGATTTTCTGTGAGGTCAAATATGCACTATGAAGGTCACAACAGCAATAACAAGGCATTACATTTTGATCCCCTGTGTTCTGCTCGCATAAGGATGAGTGAGGGGTCCAGTGTATTGATCAATATATCAACAGTTCTCTAGCTGAAAGGGAATATATGCTTCCAAGGAGCAATAACGGGAGAGAAAGTCCCTCAGTTTTGAGTGCAACAGGCACTCAAGGGCACCGAGAGCTACTGCAGTTGGTGGTTCTTTGTAAATGCACTGAGGGAAATGCTTTTATCCAATCATTTCTCAGCTGTGAGTTAAAAATAAACCTTTTCCCAAATTACGGAGGCACTGTCTGGAGCTAAATCTATCCCCTGGTAAGACAGCTATGTGAGGCCTATTAAATATTTCAGATTATTACAGCGTATTAACTCTTGAATTATTTTACAGCCAGCAGTCCCAAATAAAACCAGGGTCCCGCGGAGTCAGCTGCTCTGTTTGCTTCGAGTTCGGGTGGGTTACCTGCACCATAAGATGGGCAGTTGCAAGCTCCGGAGGGAAAGAAGAGGCATCCTCTGGTACTGAGTGCTCACCGCTTCTTTGCCCTGGGATTTTTGGGCCGTGCAGTGCATTCAGAGCAACACATTAAAACATTTTTTTTTGGGGGGGCAAGGCGTGGGTCCTTGCTTCCTTTTTGAGAATTGGTTTGTAGGTATCATAACACAGTTCCTATATTCAGTCTCTTTGTAACCTTCTGCTACTCTTTAACAAGTAACCCCCCTGAAAAAATAAACTAGAGAGAGAACAACTTAAAGAATAACATGAAAATTGCAGAGCGCTCTGACAAAAAGAAACAAAAATGACTACCTTTGTACAAGTGGTTATTTTATGTGCTTTGTCTGGATCCAGTGACAGCGGGATCTTGTGTGCCGAGAAACGCGCTCAGCAGAATAAACAGTCCCGACCTAGGTTCTGTATTAAGCCCTATCTCAAACCAATCATCCTCACTGAAAAGTGACATCAAGTGAGTTGTGAGCAACTGATATTATGTTCTCATGAGACGAGGCCCAAACACGACTCCTGATGCTGCCACATTTTTTAAAAAAGTAGGATTTCAAGTGACAGCTCCTCCGAAGAATAATGATCAACTGTAAGGACAGAGTCGTATCAATGTCATTCTTTTAGGCAGAAGGTGATCTTTATGTCAAGGAAAGCCAAAAGCTTGCTCAAGTTCATAATGGTTTATGTCAAGTTGAGGGTTTTAACATCCAGGCTTTGCCCTACCCGCACTTCAAGGATATTATTTTCCAGTCAGAAGGAAAACGTGAGGGGAGTTCAACATGCTGCACCGGGCTTGTCCCAGGAAAGCGGTTTACCTTCTGTTAGGCCAGCAACACAACATTCCAGTGGGATAAACCTACAGATCAGTATTTATCATATAATCCTCATTGGAATGGGGGAAAAAAAGAAAGGCATCAAAATTGCCTACGTTTTAATTTGTGTCTTGTGCTTGATGCGGCATCCTCCAAAATTTAGAAAGCTGTAAGAGGCTTAAGCTTTCCGTCACCACAACAGCCCCTGTTTGCTGGTGCAGATGGATTTGGGAGAGGTGATGGAGCATGATCCACGATGGCAACTTTTTTTATCTAAGGTTCTCAAGTGCTGCAGAAGTCTCAAAGAGGGGCAATTTAACATAAACAGGACAGCCAGAAAGAGGCCACGCATTCCTGTCTTAATTCCTTCCCAGATTTTACAGGTGAACACCAACTGTTGTCATTCATGATCCTTAGAAATGCACTTCTGGGGATGACAGGGCACCTTTCTTATCCTCCCTGGACTACCTGGAATATTCTGAGACCCAAACGGCCACGGCAGAACGACCGTCTCCTGTGAAGGTGTACAGCAAGTCAGGTCACATCACGGTTCTCACCACCACCATCATGCCCGCAGCTCTCACCGAAGAAATAGTACACACTGTGTGATCGAGCAGTGCAAACTATTAATAACTCTTAAACAAAATGAGCAATCTTCAGTGCACACGCAGCTTGTGCCAGCTGCCAAGGAAACTGCTTTGAAATGAAAGCGGGTGCAGCTACTGTACGCGTGACTCATCTCTGCTGAAGCGTAGGGTGATACCTTCGGTATTCAGACAGAACTAAAAGGCATCCATTTTCTCTTTAAGATGGAGACACGATGTCAGTCTCCCACCAATTTCAGTACAAGACACATGACTGTATGAAAGAAATTAACGTTTTAAATTATGTCTTAACACAGTTAACAGGAAGAGTTGATCTAAATAATTGGTTTTAATAATTTTGCATTTATGCTTAATATTTTGGTAACTATTAAAGACATATATAAATACATTCAACTTTGTTCTGTTGACCAGGGTGATGCAGTTCACACGCACGTTTATTCAAGTAATCATATATATCATATACCATAAAGAGCACCTCCAACTTGCATACTATTTCTTACTGTTGCATCACACCTGATACTATAGGGCACCGTGAAACTGTGACCAGACTTGCTCCAGAAGCAGTGCCCCCACCGTGTGGTGCTCCCGCCCAACTTGCTGGCCATCTGCGCTTGGGTTATGCGAGCGCTGCACAGCTCATTGGCATTTCTTTGCAAAATTCCCCTTGCCCAGGCTGTGGGAAGGGCTGGCAGTGTCCCCCTTGGGTTCTTACCTGCCAGGGCAGAGTGGGGCTACACGAAGGGGGAAGTGAGTGCTGTGGGCTTCAATTTCCTGGGGCAAGCGTGACATGGAAGTTATTTAAAGCCTAAGTGAGCGGCTGAGAGCCTACCAAAAGGTCAGGGTCGTTTCCTCCTGTAGCTTTCCTAGAATAGTAAGTGTTACTCTGTTTTTGAAAACGCCAGTTGCCTAATTAAAGGGGTGGATTCTGAGATTTGGGTCTTGATTTGGCCCAAGCAGCCCAGAAGCCAAGTACCTTCAAAAATATAAATCATAGTGATACCAAAGTCCATTTGCAGATTCAGGACTAAACATGCTTCCCTTGGACTCCTCGGCAAACACCGCTTTGCCACCAGTGCTGGAAGGACTGGATCCATTTCTACTTAGCAAGCTACCAGGCACCGTGCCTGCATAAGCCTGCAGAAATATGGGAAAATATTTCCGACTGATAAACTGCCCTAGCGAAAAGTTTAGCATTTTGGATCAAAAATGGGCAATGGGGGATATATTAGATCAGCTACTTCCCTTATAACTGCAGTCTCCACCACCACCAGACTTGCACTCTTTACACAGATAGTTTCGCAGACACACGTGGGTGATATTTGTTAGTCATCAGCACGAGCAAGATCAGTTATACTTCATTGTATAATGACAACAGAATGCTATAAGTAGAATAAATGGCTGCTGTAAGTATTATAATAGAAGCTACTAACAGTTCATGCTTTCTCTGCATGGTTTTACTTCTCTTTGAAGTTTTAGACAACTTCTGAAGACAAAGTCTTGAATTATAACAATGATCCACAATTTTTTTTCGTGGCAAATTCTAAGTCTTTGAGGGCATCCAGTAAAGGAAGAACTCTGAACAATAACAGGGGTTTCCGCAGGTACCGGTTCCTCAGGCTTTCCAGTGGCACAAATTCAGCAGGTTCATCAACTAGTTAATGTGTACATTTAAAGTCTTATCTGAGCAGCTGAAAATACTCACTAAGAATCATTGATAACTGAAGTCTCACTGCAACTTGCCAACGGAAAATTAAAACAAGCACGGAAAATTACTTTGGGAGTCTAAAAAGACTCCCCCCTCTGTTGACTTGGGTAAAAGGGGTCTGCTCTAGGCTAACCATTTCAGAAACCACGTCCAAAAACATTGTGTACATAGACTTGACAGACAATGTATTTGTGGCACTTGGTTGGACAGTGTTCCAACACCAGTGCGGCTGAGAGAAGAGTTTAGGGTCACTCAGCAGTCCTGTTACCCTCCTGAATTGAGGCCAAATACTGAGCAGCTTCTCTGCAAACCCAGCTTTCCCTTCAGCTACCTCCTGAAAAGCTGGCAAACTTTTCCTGTTGAAAAGCGTGGCTCCAAGGCTGACCCAGGATGGCAGGTCCCAATGAAAGATGGACCTGTGAGAGGTGGGGGCTACAGCCGCAGCTGGGGAAGGTACCGATGGTAACGCAGCTATCAAAATCTGTTAGTCCCCTGTAATGGAGAGGCAGCACACCGTGAAGCATGCATAAACCTGTATGTATTGTATATTTATTTATTTCTACCCATTTACTTACTTGCACTGAAGAGACCATTTCTATCCAGATTTTGAGGAAGTTTATTTTATTCATTGTCAACTGCTGAGAAGCACCAAAAAGAGAAAAAAAATGAAATCACTTACTTTTGTCTTTTCCAGTTTGTAAATGCACAGCAATGGCTAGGGTAGGTGAAGTTTGCTTCAATCAAAGATCTAAATTTGCTTAAATCAGGAAGCTTTTTTAAATTGTATGTAGACTTTGCTCTTAGCTTCTTAATGAGTTCTAATCCATGACTTGGAAGGAAACTGATTCTTGTCCTTGAAATATCCCTTTAAGAAAACATATGAAAATCTTGGTAAAAAGCAAATTTTCTTTTGCTCGATGGTGGGTACGTGTTTTAGACTGTCCTACTCATTTTCAGCGTAGTGATTGGAAAGAGATCAGCTGGAAATCTACACTGAAAAGAGGAACCAGGGATAAATTAGGTGTTCCTCCAGGAAACCTGAACTAATATCCATTGCAAACAACAATCAAGTATTGTTAGTCTGGTCTGAGAAAAAAGAAAAAAAAAATCCCATAACCCTCTGGGTAAGAATTAACAGGGACATAAACCATTAGTACCATATGATTCTGGGTTTAGTAAATACCCAGTAAATGCAACAATCATCCCAGAATACTGTTAAAAGATAAAAAAGGCTGATGAAATCACAACAGAGGTTTGCTACACAAACATCGCATCACGGGAAGCTGCTGTGGAAAAGGCAATAAACACAAAGAGAGAAGCTCACAGGGGGTACAGATGTGAGAAGAGGTTGGGGATATCAGGTTTTGTACTCATTAGGAAGAAAAAGAGATTAAAAAGAGACAGAGGTGACATGGTTCAAACTGTGAGGAATAAAAATAACAAAACATTTCCAGAGGTTTAAAAAATAAAGGGAGCACAGACTGAAGTGAAGAAAGGGGCAAGATTGCAGGAGGTTAGGAGAGATGTATTTATGTGGAAGGCAATTACTGTGTGGGACCGGCTATCAAAGGCAGCGATGGAAGCAGCAGCTATGAAACGCATTAAAAAGAGCATTAGTGGGGCTTTTAAAAGGAAACACATTGTGCAAACACTAAATCTTGACTCTCGCCACGCAGGTGGGGAAGGGGAAGTAGGCCCGAGGGTGCCCCATCTCCAGACTAAGAGGTACTTGGGAGCCCATCCCCATGGCTCCAGGGTGTAACAGTTGGGGCCAAGCGTCCCCACATTCCCCTAGGGCACAAACTGTGTCCCCTCAGCTTGTGACAGCAGAAGAGCAAACCGCTCGGTTTTAAGAGCAATAGTAAAAATGAACTGCCCAAAATCACCCCGTCCTCCCTCAGCCCCTGTGCTCTTATTGCCTGAGACTGATCCAGGACGCAGTGGTGGTTGAGGCTGCTCCGCTCTTTATTCTCCAACAAAAGAAAGGCATTTTCCCTAATCAAGGAATTGGACTGACGATATTTGTAATTTTCTCCATGCCCCCTACAAGTTACAGTTTCCAATTCATCCATAACAGTACAATGTCAGGACAACATGTTATTTGATCTCTATTACCCAACATGCACAAATTGTTTTTATTATCATATTAATGCAGTAGAGTGGTGCCACGTGAGGCAGAGACCAGGTTTTAGCAGCGTGTAATAAAGCTTAGACAGTTGCTATGTACCATATGCATATTTGCACCTGTTCTCTGTTCGAAGAAACAAAATTAGTACCGGGAAATGGCTCTGTTTGAACTCATGGTCTTTAGCTTAGAGTGTCTGAGTCTACCAAATTTATAAGCAGTTAATTAAGCGGTGAGTAAAACTGGTTAAGATGATCTTGTGTCCATGCTGTGCCCACAGCTGAGGCTTTGCACCCAGGCTCTGAAGGGATGTACCACCTTCAACAACTGGACCATGAACTGTGGCAGCAGGGGAACAAACACAGACCCCACTCTGCGACCCTGACCTGGGGCCATGACTTCTACTGGAAGGGCAAGACAGACCGGTGGAGTCAGAAATGCTTCTCTGAACTTCTGCAGGTGGGACTAAGAGAAGCCACGCTGTGGTCCTGAAGTTGTTCTGGGCCTGACGAGAAATTTTGGGCTATTGATTTCTGACTTAGACACTTGAAGAGGTAATTAGGTTGTAATGAGTAACCTTGATTGTTTCATGGACTGACTATTGCCCGTAGTAGGCTACCAAATGAAAACTGTCACTTGGAGCGTATGCTCATGACTCGACAACTAAACAGCAGTTTTCTGCCTAAATAAATCCACAGACAGCATCACTCATGGCATCATTAAGAGCCTATAAAGCTTCACAAGGGCTTGTAATTCTGAACAGAAGCATGGAAAATGTTTTCTTCGGGTTGTTAGCTAAAAATCTTTACCGAGTCCAAACTGTTACTACACTGGGTGGAAATAACAAGTAAATATGAATAGGAATATCACCTAGACTTAAAAATAGCTAAAATGTTACTGGATCTCTGGACATCTCTAAATAATTTCATAAATATTTAATATTTTTCCATGAAAATACTTTCTTTTTCTTTTAATTTTTTTTCTTTTTATGCTCATTATTGCACAGGAACAGGAGCCAGTCAGGGAAGGTGCTCTGCAAACTCCTGCAGGGTTTGATGGTATGTCTGTTAGGGACAGGTATCAATACATCACTGACAAGCCCCTGAACAGCAAATACAGTCTTTGTGCAGCTGGTTTAGTAACTTACTCCACTGAGTCACCACGCGCACACCTTAGTGCAGAGGTTCTTTGGGGCGCTGCTCTCTAGTTAGAGGCTTGATGAATTAAATAAGCATGATGAACAAGACGGTAAAGTGGCAGTAGAAAATCAAACCAGAAAGCATCAGTGACTAGAATACATATTCTTGTAATATTATTGCTTGGCTGCTAGTCGTCAGCCTTGACAGCAGCCGGCGCAGGAACAGCAAAATGAACCTGACTTCTCTTCCAATCACTGCCCTTTCCCACTGGGAGTCTCTGTTGGATTAGCAAAAATACCGACCAGCTGATGAGGTTTGAAAGGCACATACAGAAATAGCAAGAAATGGCTGGTGGGGCAGAAATCAGAGAGGGGCAGACTGGTTGGCGCGAACAATTTTCTCTGTACTTGTGTCTGAACCGATTTCTGGCTGTGCTTCAGGGACTCAGCTGTCGAGTTAGGGATCTACTGGAGCTCTCCTGTGACCTTGTGTGTGGGTTTCCTGTTGAAGACAAATTGCAAGGACCACAGCCATATCTTGCCCTGCATCCAAGACAGGATGCAGCCAGAGAACTCCTAAGGACTTCAGTGAGAACTGATGTAAGCCACTACATCTCTGCGAGCACCAGAAGATGATTCAATGAAACAATCTGTTTGAAAACTGAAGCTATGAAACTCCAAGTAGGAAATACAGAGTGTTTCTGTGTAGAAGGAATGCGTATAGGTGTGGGAGTAATTAGCCATTTGATTTACTTGCCTACTGTCAGCACTGAAATCCTTTAACTCAAAACTTGATGTCTTTCCAAAACAGATATTCTAATTCAGCCAAGAGCTGTAAGCCTGAGAGAGGAATTGATTTGTGAAACTGCGTAGCCTGTACAAGGGCTAAGATTTGTGCTTTCTGTCATTACTATTTGTGTTTGGGTTTCTTTCACATTATTTTAATGTGCTGAAATATAAAACAGAAGTTGGTGTTGATTGACTGTACACCACTGGTTCAGAAAGATCAAGTGTTAAAACATCCTGATGTTCATTCTAATAAAACCTTGCAGTCTGCAACACAGATTCGATTGCAACAACGCTATTCATACCAGCAAAGATATGATTATGGGTCAACCACTTCCACAAGTGAAAGTGCATTCCTGGTGTACACTACAGTGACGGATGAGTGAGAAAGCTCTTCTTTCATGATCTGAGTCAGGATAAAAAGGTAATTTCCCATCCATAGAATAGTGGATGTATTGGTAACAGAACAGAAAACTTCTTACACAAATAACTCAGCGTTAGAAATTGAACTATCAAATGAATCTGAACTACAACCAAATCAATTTGATAAACCTCCAGAATACGATTGTATCAGCTACAGCTTGCAAAGAAAACACATTTACTTTTCGCTACAGGAAACAACGCTTTTCCAAAGAAACATCAATGATATTATAGCTGAAAAGATGCTCTGCTGGCAGTCTTTTCCAAAGAAGGAAGACACTTTGAGTGAGTGATGGAAGCAGAGCAGAATGTAGTAACCCATACCATAGATCTTTATATCATAGGTGCACTGACCATCACAACATGGAAAAAAGGCCTTCAGAAAAGCTCTGATCTGAACTCAAGGTTAACCAGTCATTTTTTCTCCCTCTTTTTTAGATTTCTAACCAGTCTAGCCTCTGTGTAAAATCTTCCAATAGCTCCAATGACCCCTTTACACCCTTTCTGGGTGACTCCTAGCCCTCTCTGGACATCCAGGGTGGATGGGAAGAGAGAAAACCTCTGATGAATTGGTGAGACAAAAAAAGATGCCCATGCCTCTGTTGCCACTGTTACATGTTATGGCTTGTGCTCAGAAACACAAGCAGTTGTGCACACTCACAGGATTTTCAGACCCCAAGGCAAACCGTGGCTCGAGGTAATGGTGACTGAGATCCACAACCATTCTACTGCTGATTCTCTACTGCTGAGACCTCGCTTTCCAGCTTATCACCCATCAAAGACATCCTGCTGTAGCTGCATGAGATGTATCTCACACCTATCTCCACAGGGGACGGGACGTCCCAATCCCTATCCCTAGAGGGATTTTAGAACTAACCTTCAGAGATGCAGGGGCACACCTTCAGTGGTAAACAACTCGGATTTAAGCACCGCTCACCTATTCTTGATTTTACTCAAACAAAAAACTAACAGCATTTTTCTCTGGAAAAAAAACGAAGCAGAACTACTCCCTTACAGACCTTAATCAGCTGTGGAGAGGAATCTGGATCTATATCCCTGGATCCAAATACTTCCAAAAACTTGAGGACAAAGTGAAAACACGGATCTAGACTGAAATTTCAGTTACGGCTTCCTTTTTTTTTTTTTTTTATATTTAGAACTACACCTCCAGTTTTGAACTCCGAGACTTGTGAGATGTTGAAATCCAGATTGCCATTCATATGTTCTTCTCTGTTCTTTTCTAGGGAGTTAATAACAAGAAAAAGAATATTTGAATATTACTTACAAAACAACGGGTCCATTGGCTCCTTGGAAGACCTCATTTGGTAATTTTTCTAGGTTGTGATTATCACTTAGATTTCTGAAAAACACAAAGATAGTGATGCTAAAACAACCTGAGATTAAAAAAATAGCTTGCAGCAGTTACTACCTTCTAATAATCGCTTTTCAGAATAGTAAACAACAGAAATAGTTACAGCTCATCCAGGTACGTTCCGTTAAAGGCGTGATTCTCAATTTCCCGAATCCCATTTTTATTCAGCCACCTGCAGTAAAGAAAAAAACCAAATAGTTTTGCTCATATTCATGCTTAATAACTAAAATGTATGTAATTCAAATCAGTGAAAGGGATCTCAAACAAATAAAATTATTAAATGGATATTAAAATGGTGACATTTCCACGAATACTAGCTGGTGAGATCCCAATAGTCTGAGGAAGGCTTTGGAGACTATGGACAGGAATAGGACAGATGAGCCCTACCATGAGAGATGATAGCTGGAGGAGGTTTCTGAAGCAAGGGCAGAGCTGATGGAGACACTGGTGCTGCTCGGGGCTCCCCTAGGAAGGCTGCAGCAGAGTCAGCGAGGCTGCTGCAGGTTAATTCCAGGAGGGGTCTTTCCTGCTGGTGCTATCAGTGCCACTTAGTTTTACCTTTTTCAGGGTGCTTTTGAAACACTGGGCCACAGCATAACCTTTGCCCAGTTATTAAGAAAAACAGACGGCCATCAGTGGTGGTCTCCTGTCCTTGGCAGGGCAGGTGGAGGGGGGGGAGGCTGACTGTCCCTGAGCCAGGTAGGAGAGCAGCAGGGGGGTGGCAGTGGTGCCAAACTGCGCGGGAAGTGGTTGATTCCTCCTGCCTCTGCTGCCTCCAGAAATTACACTCCCTGCCTGCTCTGCTGCCCCTGTCCCACCTCCCTGGGCTCCTGCCCGCAAGGGGAGGCACAGGTAGTGAACCTGGGAGTTGAAGCTCCTGGGGCTTTCTGCCAAGTTTTTACTGTAGTGCATTAACGAATTAACATTTAACGTCCTTCCCTTTCTTCCCTTCACGGTCTTAAAATTTACATTTGGGTCAGTTATATTTATCATCTTTACGGTGCAATCTTTCATCTCGCTTTAAACGTCACTTTGCAACTCACGCCCTCTCCAACAGGCAGTGACAGGTCTGACTGATGCCAAAAGTGGCCTGATTTAATTAAACTGTCAGCAAACCTGGACATTTTTGTTTCTAAATTCACACTGAAAGCTGAGCATGCAAGTGACCCACTTATCTAAGGTCCGAGGTGGTGAGCTAAGGTCAGCATGAAAATCAGTTGTGGGTCTGGCTGAAAGGATTACCCTTTTGACCATGACAGGCAGATGTGCACAGCTCCGTGTCTATAATGTCTGTCAGGTCGTGTCAGGAGAACTGTCACCGTCCCCTTCACTTGCAAGCACTATTAGACATGAGTGAACAGGCACAGAGGAGAGACCTGTCCCTGCTCATAGCATTTAAAGCAATTATTATATTACATTGATCTTATCCATTCATAGCTGCCAGGCTGATAGATATGCTTTTAATCACAGTATTAGCACTTACTGCATTCTCTCACCAAACACGATGCTAATGCAATGAGATACTGAGGTCATATAATCAGAGCCACTGTTGCCATACAGTGTGGACTATACACTCCTGTCACCTGTCTAATTGCATTCAAGTAGTAAAAAGAGAAAAAAACCAAAATTTACCTAAATCCCAGGACCTCATTATACCACATATAGATAAGTTTCTCTTAAGACAAGTTCTCCCCTCACTTCAACCAGCATCCCTACCGATTCCACTAACTCTTACGTTAGCAGCAAGTGACAATGGAGGCAGAGATTCAGAGCTTGGACACAGTGGCTTTTGCTCACCCTAATGAGTCACCAAGTCACTATAGTGGTATTTCTAAAACACACTTTAGAATTCATCCAGTGCAGGAGGCCACTGGCCCTGAGGTACTATTTATAGCCTATTTTAGGGCAGGAGAGCTCTATCTTAGGCTCTAAGTGGCATACGGACCTGGAAACAAGGTGAAGTTCTTCCATAAATTTCTAGCATTTTTTTACTAAATGTATCCACAGTTCCAGTCTGTGCTGATCCCATGCGTAGTGCAATATCAGATGCAATCCAAATTACTGACTTAAATATTCTTGGAGCCTGCCACAGCTAAACCTGCTAAAATTGTGTCTCTCCAGAACGTGGGGGCTCAGTGGGTCCTGGGTGTTTCTAATGCCATCTTGACATGCCTGGTTTCACCAAATGATGTTGCTGTAGCCCTAACTTTCTATTGCATTGCACAGTGACTTCAGTTTTGTATAGAAAACCAGAAAATTTGGGTCTAAAATGAGGCAAGTGCATCACAGCACAACGAAAAACTAATCAGGGACTCTCAAAGAGCACATGGGGCCTCTGTCCCAAGGGAGAACTACAGCAGAGTCACGACTTCATCTGACCACGTGGGTGGTGGCCAGGTCTTCTTGCATGGCTCACGATGCTCCTGCAGACACTGGTGGTTGAGGGGAGCCCATGGCAATGGGGCTGTTGCAGAAGGCAGGGCAAAGCAGCTGGAAGAGGACATGGTATCTCCCCCTCCAGGCCAATTTTGCCAGCCTCAAGTCCTCAGAGAGGACTCATGGAATGGGATGTCCTGGGGAGAGAGGGGAAGCCAATTTCATGCTGCTGAAGTGGCACAGAGAGGTCAAATCACAGTAAAAATCTGGGATCTTTATCTCATGCCTTAGCAGTATTATGGAAACAAATACAGTACTTGTTTCTCAGTGTTCTGAAAATACGAAGGAGAAAAGATAAACCACTGCATTTGGGGTATCATGACTTGAATATATATTTGAGAAAAACGTGTGTGTGTTTAAAACTTCAGGGAACTTGATGTAGACAGAAGTTGTGCATAACTGACGGAGAAAAAGGAGAGATAGCAGCTAAGTGACTTATTACTGGCCTCTCTTCAAATATTGATGGTCTGACCTTGCTCCCACCAAAATCAACGTGAGCCCAGTCAGTCAATCAGATCCTGCTTGTCTGCTTCGGTATGCGAGGTAAACTGCACACACACAGTGGGAATTTTTTCCAGTCTGGGCACTGGCTAGGTGAAATGAAGGCAGCTTGTTAGCAAGCGAACAGTACATTTTGATATACCAACAGAAAGGATCAAAGAAGCCAGATAGTTCATTAAAATACATGACTCTTAAGTCAAATGTAGAGTCGTCTAACCACGTGGCTTGAAAATGCACTGTGAACCGGTCTGTATCAATGCATTAACATTGTGTACAAATACACTGCATTCCCACAACATCTACATATATTTTGCCCGCGTAATAAATGTCTTTGAATGATGTGTCTGACTGTAAATATTTATAAGTCATGCCATCTTTCTGAACACAATTTGTACCACATGGAACTGTTGTTGTAGGTGGAATATGTTTAACCTTGGCACCAGTAATTACTAAATTTTGCTCTATGCTGTGCTACTAAAATAAAGAGCAGGATTAGAATACAGCAGAAAACCACAAAAGCATTCATTTTTCATGGCAGGGAAACAGAATACAGAGAATTCACGGGCAGGGGAGAAGTCTAAAACCTTAATTTGAATTTGGAAGTGTAGGAAATAATGCCAATCCCCTGGTTTCCTTGACCCTATTCTGGAGAATAAATGAGTTTACAAGGAGAATAATGGATTTGCTGTGTCTTACTCACAGAATCACACTTTCAGAACTCAGGCCCGTGAATGAATTTTTTTCAATTGTACGTATATTGATATTGTCTTGAATATCTCTGAAAAATAAAATACAATAGAAATGACACCTTTTGGTACCTCTGTGAACCTTCAAATAGGATATGCTATTTCAAACACAGTATTTCTCCTTATATTCAATCTGAGGAACTATTATAGGCAGAGACATAAGTTTTTAAGACATTTTGTCTGTGGAGCACAAACCTTCCCGGTAAAAAAGGCTGGAGCGAAACATTTCCAACACCCCCATGCTTTCCTCCCAAATAGGCTGAAGTGATTAAAATGCATGAAAGCCCAGCCAGGTCTTATAATCTCACGGCAGATGAAATAGTTCGTCCAGCAAACATATTGCCCAGAAATTGCAAGCTGAGGGGCGGCAAGGCCACCCCTTCTCACAGCCTCCCAACCAGAAGGAAAAGCTATTAGCCTTTTTGGCCTGATTCAGCAGGGTACCCACCAGCCCACGAATAATTCCCCTGGCGATGTCAATGGGGTTGCTTAGAAGCTTAGTGTGTGCTTAAGAACTTAAGGCGCGGGACCCCTGTCAATGCAGTTTGTTGAACTGACAAGTAGGCATTTCACTTCTTTCAGCATTTTTGACTGATAGGAAAAAGGGAACGGCAGATATACGTTCTGTTGCTTGCTCAAAATAGACCTCAAAGAAGTTAAACAGTATTACTCATAATTTAGGCTGGGGATATGGTTGTTTTCATGCTGTTTCTGATGGAAAGCACGGAACAAAATGAATTATCTGCAAAGCTTGGAATTAAGCACGATTCCAAAATTATCTCATGCTGACAGTTGAATACAACCACAACTCTGCATTAAGTGACACTGACACAGAGGCCTCATTCTGCAAACTGAGGTCAGCAGAGGTAGGAATAAGAAGGGAGGGCGGCACCCATTGTCCTGGTTTCATCTGGGATAGAGTTAATTTTCTTTCTAGTAGCTGCTTGGTTTGGATTTAGCATGAAAATAATGCTGATAACACATACTGTTTTAGCTGTTGCTAAGCAATGTTTATATTTGCCAAGGACTTTTCCAGCTCCCTGTAGAAGCTGAGAGGGAGCATAGACAGGACAAGCTGGCCAAAGGAATATTCCATACCATAGGCATCATGCTCAGTATATAAATGGGGGTTGGCCGGGGGGGACAGAAACCCACCTTCACTGCTTGGGATGGGATGGGCAATCGATCACTGGGTGGTGAGAGCGACTTGTGTTGTATCACTTTATTTTGTATATTCTTTTACCATTATTATTATTATTATTATTATTATTATTATTATTATTTTCCTCTTCCATTACTGTTCTAATTAAACTGTCTTTATCTTAACCCACAAGGCTGAAGCCAATGAGAATTTTCTTATTGACCTTAGTGGGCCCTTAGGGTTTGAACAAAGGTCTAGTTTGAGACTCAAGGAGTATCAGGGCCTACTTATTCTGACAGGAAAGTGAGGAGTTTCACATGAAAAAAACACCAAACTCTTGCTCACTAGGACACAATAATTCAAGTCTATGTAAGACTGATGATAAACATAAAGGTATACAGGAGGAAGGCTCTATAGCTCTGTATCTGTTGCATTTGCATGATGGTTTCTGGGAGCCCTGAACTGCAGTTCATAGAAATACGTATCTGAAGTGTATTACAGAAATTTATTTTTTATCTTATATGTGCGTGTACACTATATTCAGTCACCCCTCTCTATGTTTTCTATGCATTTTTATTTATATTAATGTCCATTACAAAGACAATTGCAGGATTCATGTTTCTGCAGCTTGAAATCTTCTACGGCTTTAAACTGAAAGAGGGGAGATTTATATTAGATATTAGGAAGAAATTCTTTCCTGTGAGGGTGGTGAGACACTGGAACAGGTGGCCAAGAGAAGCCGTGGATGCCCCATCCCTGGAGGTGTTCAAGGCCAGGCTGGATGGAGCTTTGAGCAACCTGGTCTAGTGGGAGGTGTTCCTGCCCATGGCAGGGGGGTTGGAACTCAATGATCTTTACGGTCCCTTCCAACCTGAACCATTCTATGATTCTATGATTCTAATCCAAGATTTGAACATGCAGAACTTAGCCTATGCATTAACAATGTATCTTGTCCAAAGGAAGAGAAGAAATAGTTCCCATGCAGGCCAGAGAACTGTCACCAGGTGGCAACAAATTTCCACTGCAACCAGCCTGATTTGGATTTCAACTGGTGAAAGAGGAGTAAAAGGCTGTTATCTGTCCCCTGGGCCATCCAGGCACATGCTCATGGTATAGTTTAAAGGAAGAGTGGTCTGTAAAGTGTGAATTATAATGCTTTGGAGATGGGAGACCTAGAGAGAACTGAGACCTTTTGGGCCACGTTATCATCAATGCCTACAAAATTACAACCCAAAACTCTACTGCGAAGTTAATAAGCGAACACAAGGGGAATCACATCTTGAAAGGTTTTGTTGGAGCAGGAGAACATTCAAAGGGAGCTTTTAAAAAGTGAAAAGCAGACGTTAAAACTTACAGTAAAACTTTCTGGAGAGAGTGCACCTTGTGGACAGCAGGTAAAAACCGAAGGCCAGTGTTTGATATTAACCTAAGGGGGAGAGAACAGATGAAGATTATTTGCTCTGCCCCAGGAAGGAAGCAATAATTAAAAAAGAAGAAAGAACACGGGACTTAGAATGTCAGCCACAAAAGGCAGAGTTTAGCCACAAAGAGGGGGTTTGCCCATAGGAAACTTGATATTGTGATGTAAAAAGATTTTTCTCTAAAGCACAAGCTGAATTCTGCCCCACTGAACTCAAGCGAGAAACCCTACTTTGGATAATTACATGGTCCCTCCCGATGATCTCAGGAAACTTTTGGTGTTAATTTCCCAAACATATTCTAAGAAATCAGTTGCACTGACACAGGATAATTATTTTCATAGCAGCTCTTTTAAGATAAAAGTATCAACTCAACAATTTCCACCTTCTACTCCAATAGAGGATACATTAATTCCACTGGAATTAGCATTATTTCATGAAACTAGGAGATATTTAGGACGCTTTATTCCCCAGCACCTCCAGTAGTGAGGAACTGAACACATGGAAATGTTTCAGCTGTTTGTGTGACTGGAAATGGTTCTGAGGCTCCATATTTAATTACTTCCACCCTCCCACCACATCGAGTATCACTGGCCTCTGTGTTGCAGTTCCTGTCCAGGAAACATCATCCCAGAAATGCTGACTCTGAAGGACAACCCTGTGCCCACAGCCAGCGAGGAAACAGGGTCACAGGTATCCACAGAGCTGTAGCACACCTAATTTAAGCAAATTTTGTTATCCAGAGCAGTAGCAAGGGCAGGATAAACATGACATTGCCGTGCAGCAGGAGATGGCTAGTGGCTGCTGATGGCTGGAAGGAGGGCTGAGCGCAGAAGGGAGGAGGAGCTGGACCCACCTGGGAGTTTTTCCCAGCCACCAAAATGTTTCATTTTGACTCTACCAAACAAAGAGAAAATTTTAGTTCTTGAAAGTTCAGTTTTATCTTTGTACTTTTAATATGTGAGATGGTAGAGAAGGTAACCTTTCACTGAGAATACTGGTTCCTTAAGGAACATTTTAGTAGTACATGGAAGGTAATTTTTACCCTGGCACTTAAACATAACAATATTCTTTCATTACTGGATGTGATTTTTTTTTTTTTCAGATTAACTCCTGAATGGTTAAATGGTGATGAAAAAGACTGGTTGAGGCTGGGAAAAAGTAACAGCATTAATTTGATGTTTGTTATGAATGTAGATTACTTCCGGAGAGTTGCAGCCTTTCAGTTTTCACAATCTGAACTGGAACCGAACACCTCCATGTGACAACCAAATCCTGCATTTGGGCACTCAGGGTGACACATAGGTCCATAAAACAGTCATTCCCTTGCATAAGCACTGCTCTGAGCTCCCCAAGGTGGTAACTGGATACCCTCAGACGTTGAAAAGCCAACTTGTTATCTGTCTCTTCTTGTAACAAAAAGCAATGCATTATGTGCAAGAAAAAAATTAAAGAAGTATAGTGAATATTCAAGAAGCCAATTTGGGAAAGTTGCTGGAATGTCATGACTGTTTTGTCTCAGGAGTCAGAGCGGTCTGACATTGCATTAGCTTAAAAATAACAGCTGTCACATGTGACCAAGAAAGCTCTGCAAAAATGCCTTTGAAAAACTATTACATATAGTTAAATAGAAAGCATGATTAATGAAGCAGGTGGATTTCACAAGACCCTTATTACTTAAAGTACTTCTGCACTTATACTTTGTAAGAGGAGCTAACTGAAAGAATTAGAAGCAATAGAAGAAGAACCTGTTACTCCTCCCTTACAGTATTTTAAAGTACACTCTCTAAATTACTGGAGATGTACAGAGTTTCAGTTGAAAGCTGCCTTTAATTTTAAATGAGTCATATGCTAAAAATCGACTCAATTCTTTTTACGAGCCCCTTGTTAAATACGAATTACGGCATGCATTTCCTTTAGTAGGTAAATGAAGAAGCAGACTGCTGCTAAGTAGTGTGTGGCTCGCGCAGGACAGAGGAGAAGACGTGAGAAGCTTTGCTTTCTACAGTACTTTCCTGAGAAAGTCTCGATCCTCGTGTTGCAGTAAGGGAAGGTGATGGTGCTCTGACATATGCTATTCAAACCCTGCTCCCAATGATGATTTACTCCCAACGTATCCAAATGCCTCACTGGTTATCAGGGCTTTCACCATACGTGTGTGAACAAGCATGGCTGAGGCCTTGGGTGATGCCATCATCCTGATCTTTCCAGTAATCCCGAAGTGTTCAGGGCTCAATTTGTGCTGGTGTCAACTGAGCAGCATGAGGTGAAGAAGAAAGCATCTCTGACAAATCATTACATATTGAAGTGAATCTACAGGTGGCACAAAGCACTGATTGCACAGAGGCACAGAACAGTGATTAGAAGCAGGAAAGGATTTTTTTGTTAATTAATTGCAGAAAAAGAACTAAAAAAAATATTTAGCTAGACTGCAGCCTAGATCTTCCCTCGCTTTTTATTCAACCAGCAAATCTCCAGAGGCCTTTAAGTGGATAATCTTGTTAGAATGTAGATAATCCAATTTACTGAATATCTTTCCTGCAGGACAGTTTTGTCAATATATTTACCATATAACGTATACATCCTCAGTAGCCTCACTTTAAACAAGTGTCCTCTTTAATCTGTGTTATAACTGAGTCCCTCCTTGCCATGCATAAACAGCTCAGTAAGAACCTGTTTTTCAGCTGGCTGGTGGCTGCTTTCCAAAGCATTAATTGTCTTCCTGAAAAGGCTTACTGGAGTCAGCACTTAAGAAAACATAGCACTATGATCAGCAGAGAACAAAAAATCTTTCAGAAACTAATTCCTGGAAGATTCTGGCTGCTTATCTCCAGATATAGCAACATGCCTGCTCTTTTTTTACGCCAAATTGGTAGGAGCTGGTCTGACAAAACTGGGAACACAGTTCAGCACATCAACTTTGTGTGGGTATTTGCTAAACTGCAAACCCAAGGTAGGCTGAGATAAATACAACATCACTCAGGAAGCACTATTTTTGTGTCCCTTAATCATGCTGGTTAATTTATACTGCACGTAAGCCTGATTCCAGCCAGAGATTCCTCTGACTTGTGTGTCCCAGCCTTGAAGGCTGAGCTGAGCCTATAATCCACAACACCCACTTCTGGGGGGCAAAGTCTTCTACCGTGAGGCTGCTGTGCAAAAGGACGGAGGGGAGCATCACTTCTTTTTACTGAAGAGCCAACTCCACACAAAGCGTGTGTGATTCTGTGGACTTCTCTGAATCTGCAGCAAATCCAGGTTTGGATTTAGGAACCATGCCTTCAGGTCCACAAAATAAGACCGGGCAAGTACAAGCAGCTGCAAGACTTTGGAGTTGGGCTCTGCTCTCCACAATGCAAACTATTTTGCAGCTAAAATGTGTGCTTTTGCAAGCTAAATTCCACCCCCCTCCTCCAATCCAGCTGTATGCCCTCAAAATTGGTCTGAAAGGAGTGTTACATTCAAATCTTTCTATTTTAAGCTGCGATTGCTTAATAGAAGACGTCGACACATTTACTGTAAAATAAAGAACAAAAGGACAAAGATTACACGAGAACTAATTTTGGAAAGAAAATAGCTTTGAAAAGCCATCACTACATTATTAAACAGACAATGCCACAGCTCTCCCTAATGAGAGCCAGATAAATAATCTTGTACCCATGAAAAGGTCAATAAGTTACCAATTTGCAGCAGTCTGTCTCTTTGGCATATATCCAAGAAGACCAATTAGCAATTCTCTTCACTGCTTCTAAAAGACTGGTGAGAAAGTTAAGGTTGCGTTTTTCTAGAAGGTTTAGAGTATTTCAGCATTGCATTTTTTCAGCATTTTTTCTCTCCTCAGTGTTTTTTGCCATACTAGTAATGATGATGCAGGCGACAAATGGAGTGGGGCAAGTGGGAAATGTATTTGTGCCCAAGCTGACAGAGATAAAAGCATATAAATGTTCAACAGCTAGTGGCTGTAACGAGGTCGTGAGGCTGATGAGAGGACTGACAAGACTAGCCCAAGCTTCTTGCCTGACTATAAGTATGACCTAGCTCCTGTACAACTATTTTTGAAGGACCACAGGGAAAGCCTTGCAAGCAGCATGTTGCAAAGGTCATTTGATGGGCTGTGGTGCCCAGGCTCAGTCTCAGGCATTAACACTGATGAATTTTTCTTTTTCTTTTTAAATGAAAATTGCCAGTAAATATATATTTTTTGTGCGAGGTCTTCTGAACTGTGTTTTAACAGTTCTGTTGCAGCCACTGCACTGTCTTGAGGAATCACAGACCACGCATCTCGTACCCTGACAGACTGCCACTGTGACTGGAAACTCCAGAAGAACCACAACGAGCCCAGCAGCAGGCAGGTACCCGAGTTCCCCTGCTTTGCTGTGCTGGTTGCAGCTGGGTCTCGCTATACCTCTGAGATACGGGGGTGCCTGTGCCCGCTCTTCTGACTGGTGGGTCAGACCAGTAAGGTCTGACAGAGGTCTACGGCAGGGTCTGCAGCAGAAGTTTGGGCCAAGGACCTCTCTGAGAACAGGCCTCCATCTCCAGCTCTGCTGCCTCAATGTGGACTATTTGGGAAGCTGGCATGGACCCCAGCTGGGGAGAAAATACACCACGTAAGCAACAGGAGTGCATCCCAGTGGGACCACCATCGGGTTTGCTTTTCCACTCACACACAACCCCATGTATGGCTGGACAGAATCTTCTAATCTGTTTAGTGTCAAGATATTTATGAAACCACTTGCTATTCCTTCCTAACTTCCAGCAGTTAATGGAAGAATTAGGCTGTGATGTACAAAGGTTTGTTAGTTTCCCTTCAAGGCCTTAAAATTTTATCATTTCTCAAATAGCTACTGATAGCGTTTCTATCCACATCGATGCTTAACCCTTTTCTTAATTATTTTAAACTCGTCCCACATGTTTACAACCTTTTACTTCTGTATTGTCTAAAAAACCCCAAAACACACAACTCCAAAACTGAACACAGAAACCATCAACCCATTAACTCCCCTCAGCATCTTGCCTTATATTTTCACTAATTGACCCTTCCTCGTATGTCACAGGAAGGTGAATACCAGGACTGGGTTACCTTTACCAACTGCCATTTTGCAGCCTTCCATCAGGGTTTCTGCTTTCTCATTAAGTTATTCTATTCTTTCCAGCAGTAAAACACTCTGCCTTTTCTGGAGAGGGGGGTGGGGGGTTTCTAAAAGGGCAAGCAACAGTGAGTGAAACAAAGTGATGGAGAAAATGGCACTTTCCTACAGAAATGTGCCAAGAGAGAGCCCGAAGATACAACTGTACCTAGAGAGAGCAACCCGAGCATGGTGTAACTCAGCATCACACCCAGCTATGTGGAAGTCTCCTACATGGACTTCACGTCCTGCTCCTGACCCCTGTGGTGTGAATTGATGTAGCTCCTCTGAAGCCAAAGGTGTTGCACTGATTTATACCCCCAGCAAAGCTACTTCAAACCTTGCCTTTAGCAGTGAAGACACGTTCATCTGTTCAGGTGCTCAGAGCCATGAAGCCTGCACCTTTTGTACTGTTCATAGTCATACCAGGGAGGGGGTGCTTGCCTCCTAAAATGAAGGCACAGAGGGGATGCAGCTTAAATCCTTTAGTGGAGTAAACACCAAAGATAAGTTTTATCAATTTAAATTAGAGAAAAGCTTTTGCACGAGAATGAATGTGAATTAAGTGGCCACAAATAAAATTAGAGGAAATTTTCTAGTCACCTAATCATTGAATTTCTGGGAAAGCCTCCCCTGGAAAAAAAAGAAAAAGTAGGGAACAGTGGAGAGCAAGAATGTCAATAAAGCACTTAATTAATGGGATATGCGGAGTGGAGCCAGTAAGAAACAGGACACAGTGGTCTGGAGACTCTCTTTCAGTCCTGTGTACCCACAAGAGAGAAAACCTTAAACCTGATTTCAGCTAGTGAATTTTCTTGCTAAAGAGGAATAAGGAATGGTTAGTTAGACAAACAATACTCTGTATTTTTAATCTGTTGCTTCCATAGGTCATAGTAGAGCTGCTGCAGCTGAATTTTTATACAGGTAGCATGTCTGAATGTTTGAGTCAGTGTATATGGGGGTGTGCAATGACAAATGCTCAAAAGAGGGAGCATCAACTAATCTTAAGAGAAAAACTTCCGGTACTTCAGATATTGAAAGTGGGGTTTTGCCTTTTCCTCATGACCTAAAATTGGTGCATCCCACATTTAAAAAATCACTGAAATTAGTGTGTTCATTACTGTGTTCACATTTCTTCCATTTTGTATGAGACTAATGTGCTCTCATTCTTTCTCTCCACCTATACCCCTGACAACTGTACTACCCATAGCAGCTTGTTCTGGGGATTTTACATGGGATAAACAAATGCTGTGGTTTTGTTCATAGGTAGTCAAAATTACTCAAATACAGCAGTAACTGCTGAATGACTGAGGCTTGAAACCAAAGGGAAAAGGCATATGATTTCCCCTCCTGACAATGCAAATTTAAAGATTTATTTCCCTGTTGCCAATGGAAAATCTGCGTTTCAGTTACGCACACACAAAGTTTATCAAGGTGCCTGGTGAATTTGATAAAGCAGATATTGGTAAAAACACTGGAGACAATGACAATCCTACTCCAACTCTAACCACATGCTTCTGTTCAATGAGGGTTTGAATTATGGTTTGTGTACTGCTAAAATACACCTTATGTCTTAAAGTGCAAACCTTAAATCTCAAATCTTAAAATTCAAATTCAAACCAATGCCTCTTGGCATTTTTGAGCCCAGAACCCATCAGATGCTAGTGACTTTCAGAGACCTTAAACGCTCATTAGCTTACTGGGAGCTATACTTATTAGAACACTGACCTGATTTCATCCCATCTTTAAGAAATATCTAACTAGACAATTAAGCACTTACTCTTATGTACTCAAATGTAGAAATCCTCATCAGGCTCTTTTGAATGAGTAAGGTTTCTTGTTTAACTAAGGAAAATATGGTTACAGGTGGATGGACATTTAAAAGTTAAGCTGACATCCTGCTGGGTCTATATGCCATTGATCAGTAAAGAGCATGGAGGGAGCTTATTTAACCTACAGCCATTATAAACAATTACTGCTAAACAAAGTTCATTGGACTTCTAATGCAGAGGGAGACATTATTAGTCATGTCAAGATCATGCACTAAAAGCTGTGAAAATATTTTTGGGTAACAGTTTATTTTAAGGATGGATTCAATTATCACTGAATTGTGATGGCAACCCTATGGGAGCAGATGTGACAACCACAGCTGTGCAAGTGACATTCTTGATGAGGCTAGCTAATGAAATAAAGCTATACCATACATCCATACATTTATATTCTAAGGTTTTAATCATCTCACAAAAAGTGTTAATGAAAACCATTGCTATAGCACTACCATTGCTAAAGAAAAGAGAATGCGAATGCTTAAAACCATGTGTACAAAGTATAACAGAGGCAGAGCCATAGCAAAGGCAGAGGAGAGAGATCTTGTCCCAAAGACTTTCAAATAAACCTGTTTGTATAGACATAAAAAAGGCCCAGCTCTTTTTCTTGTCACCCAGTTTCAACCTGTTGCTTAGAAAGGCTCAAGGATTTTGCGTGTGGGACTTCTCCATGGAGGACATTATCTTCAGCTTTTCTGAGGACTGTGTGCAGGTCTGGGGATGAAACTGTGGATTGACAATGTGTAACTAGTGGAGGAAGAGGGGACATTATCCTGTCTTATCGCTGAAAATGCTCAGCGTGAGTTGGGCAGAAAACATCTGTATCATTCAAAGTGACTATGGTATTTGCAAAGAACAAAAGATCTTACAAATATCTGAGGCTTGGAAGGTGTTGGAAGGCATCTTGATCAATGTACACGAGGTTGTTGGCCTTCTCAATTCTTCTGCAAAGAGAAAATGAAACATCAGAGGAAATATATCGATATATTGATCTTAAAATATCTCTGATTGCCCCAGGATATAGTGCTACTATACACTGAGATGTTTTTTTTTGACAGCAGAAGATCTGCACAATTTCAAAGAGCAGCCAACAACAGACCGGCAGACCCCACCACCTTTTGATATTGGCAGTGGTTTGAAGGTAAGTTTCAGGCTGACCAAAGAAAGAAAAAGACACTTAGCTAAGAAGGTGGAAAAGACAAAGGGAGATTTCAAATGTTCCTCTATCACTATGAATTCTTCAGAGCTTACCTGAGCCAAACTGCAAAACCTTTGATATGCACCTATAATGAATCTTTATAATTGTCTCCTTTGAATTTAGATTGCTCATTACTTACACTTCATGTAGTTTGGGAAGGTTGGAAAACACATTTGCTTCTATGACCTCCAAGGCATCATTCTGTGAGATCTCTCTGAAAAATAATTTGAAAGTCAAGATATTTCAAGCCATGCTATCAATAAAAAGGCGAAGCAGAGAATGGACAAGTGAAAAATTCACTTGGAACTTCTTCCAAGATTATTGATCAGTTCTAAAACCAAGGTGGATATCAGATAAGAAAACAGACCCCAGAGGCACTGCTGAGCTGCCACTGAGGCAAACACCAACAGTCAGGAAAAGGCACCTTCTGAGGCTGAAGTTTGTATCTGTAATGGCAGTCCTGCACCTCCTGCTGTCACCATTCGCTGTGTATTAGAAGGCAGAGCCCAACCATCATTGGCAACTGGATCTCTGACATCGCTAATTACTGATAGAGATTTAATGAAGGCTTTTAAATCAGTGAAGAAAAGAGGGGGTGAAAGGCCACTGAAACAGAGAAGACAGCTAAAATGTTCCCAAGAAATAGGACAAAACTTCAGCAGTACGACACATTGCTGTCTTGACCTGACATAAACTACAGAGGTTAAAACTAAGCCACGAGCAGATACATCCTTATTAACAGAAGCTGGAGACCACAGATATGAAGAAGTCTTCCATACCTTGGAGAAAACCCTATTTGATCTCTGCTCTACACAACTAATGCCCAATTACATCCCTTATGCTGCCAGTGACCAGGAAAGTCAAAGTAAAGATAGCACACATCTTTGGAATAAAACCTTTGATAAATAGCCAGATTGTAAACTGGCCAGCACTTGTTCCTGGATATCTTATTCTTTTGAAATTATGATGGTTGCAAGTAGATTGAAACAGGCTTGAGGTAAAACAACAGATTGTAACAATAGGTGCACAGTCAAAAAAAATAATTGCAAAAATTATTACAAGTAATATAAAAAATCTTCCACTTCCTTCTGAGTAACAACTGAACCATACCTGACAAATTACCTGTCCATTTAAGACAAACAAAAGCCTTGCAAAAGAAGCTAAGTTGTTCATCTGACCTTTTCCGCTTTCAAAAACGCCTCAGTGGTTTGATATTTTTTAGTTTAACAAGAAGCTCTCCCTCCTGCTTCCTCAAAGATTTTTACAGAAGAACTCCAGCTCTCCTCTGCTTTGGGAGCTCTAAACTGACTGGAGAACAAGAAAATAAAAGTACATGCGGACTGACAACAGGTGCTTGGTAGGGTGCAATGACAACTGGGTTTCATTTATCAGTGCTGAACCACCAGCTCACATGCGAGCATATGCCTCATTATTATTTAGGTTTCAGCAGCAACAAAATGCTTTGGCTGAGACTGGGGTTCCTTCACGCCGTGCGAAGTGCACACCCATTGCAAGGGATGTTTCAAAGACTTTTTATTATCTTCCCATTTTCTTCAAAAATAATGCATTATATGATATATATGGTAGAAGCAATCACCCCCTGTGCCATATTTACATGAGAGTACAACTCGCTTAACTACAGACCAGAAGATTTAACAACGTGGGAGGTGTCTCAGACTTGTAAGATTCGGTTTGGTTTCACTCGTGTTCTTTTTGAACGGTCAGCAGTATATTTGCCATTCCCCACAATCTAAAAATCAGTTGTCTAGAAAAAAAAATTCACAGAAAAAGCAGAACATTTAATACCAACAAATCCATTTAGCCAGGAGAGATTTCATGCCACTACACACCTCAGGGAAAATGTTGCAGATTTGTTGGCCTTTTACAGGCAAAAAAAAGTGTATTAAGAAACCACAATACAGTAGTGACTTCACTTGACAGATAGGGCTGTTGAGGTTAATGATTTTTTATGATCCAATCTGCTATCTAACTTTGGAACAACTTGGATGATATACCTCTTTTAATGGAATGCTGAAAACCAAATGTTTCTGCATCAGGAGAGTGTTTTGCCTTCCTAAGAGTGGGAAGGGTTCTGGACTTTGTTTCAGTTTGAGAAAAGGAAGATACAGATCTGACAGAAGTAGGGCACAAGCAGGCAACACCACTTTGGAAAGCTTGGAGAATGCACGGTTAAGGGAGGAATGAAAGAAAAGTAGGAAGATAGGAATCTCTAAACTGTTTTTACAAGATCAAGTTTTTAAAGATTAAGTTTTCAGAAGATCAAGTTTTTCAAAGAATTAAATAGCACTCATGAGGAGGGTGTTTCAGAGATTTGGGGAATGTCTTGGTTTTAATTCTACTATTATCATTCACAGTTACAAAGGTGACAGTCATTTCTTTTTTTAACAGGTAATGAAAGTATGTCCATTTAAAATTACTTTTGCTGTCTCCCATCTCAAGCAAACAACTACTGCAGCCGTTGTTGTGTGCCTCTCAGGACAAAAAGGGAACAAAAAGGAAAACTCGTCAATGGCAGAAGGCAGTAACTCTTCTGGTGCTGGGCTTCGTCCTTCCTCTGTGTTCAGAGGATTGCGGGGGGTGAGGGAAAAGGACAAACCCTCTGTCCCCCACAATGAATTGCGCATCCTCTGCTACACTCTATTCAGGAAACCCTGGTGGTGCTGACCTTACCCATCATCGTTCTTTGCAGATGAATCACAGTTTACAGCACTAAAGTGCTATTTTCTGACAGGTGGCCATTGCTATTCTTGGCCTCTGGGGTGTCCATATACCTGTTGCAGGCTGTCATTCAGGTAAGAAGGACAAATTAATAAAAAACCATTCAGTTTAGGAGATGAGTCACACACTATGAAGAATGGGCAGCACTAGTCTGGGTTTTGGTTGCATAATTTGTGTGAATAATTTATTCATACCTGCCAAAAAATGCACGCCCTGCTCAGGGATAACAAAAAGAACACTATCTTGGGTACAGGTATCTCTGGCATCGAAAGTACAAACCACGCTGCTCAATTAAACGACCCACTCAGTAGACTCAGATCCTCTGTAGAGGAGAGCAAATAATACCTGCAGCAGCAGCTACAAACAGAGAAAGGGGATTACTGGCTAGTATTTGTGCAAGTGATTTGTCTTACAGAATAAATACACACAAATAGATGATTGCTCATAATGCATATCTTATTATATGTCATCACGAGAGAAGATGGGACTGTTATTACATTGTTTGTTTGTAATGAATGATACTATTAGCTCTACTGCTAGCTATCACAGCAAATCCAGATGGCAATTTGAGCATCATTTCTGATGCCTGTAAGCCTTTGAATAGATGGCATGCAAAACAATCAGGGGCAATTTCTTAAAAAAAAACCCCAAACCTCCAAACCATCCAGTGGCTGCAAAGTGCCTGGGCGTGAAGGAAACTGCAGTGGAACTAAGCTTAGTTTCCACTGCACAGCTCTATTGAAATCAACAGCGATCCTCAAAAGCATAAATTGTTGACTCAAACGCAACCTAAAAGAGGAAAAACTATTCCGTAAAAATGTTTTACGAAGGCACAAAGGATGCTTGTTTTCGTTTTTTCTTCAAAGAGAACGTAAGATTTTAAGGTGTGACAATATCGCATGACTTAGAAATTTCGTCTAATTTGCCACTACCATAGCAAACTGCAAAGATTATTACCCATTCACAAGCAACTGGCTGCTGTGCAGCATTTCCGTGTGCGACAGCCAGAGCCAGTGACAGCTGGGAGAGAGACAGAAAACAAAGAGTAGGAGGAAAGTGCTGCTTGTGGCACTCCAGTCTAGGCTTGGTTTAACCCGCCTGCAAAGCTGCCCCGAGGCAGGGCTGGGGGTACGTCTTCATGACATCCGTGACAGAGCCCAGCACGATGCCTAAGAAGTGTTCCTCTTCAAACCAGCTGCGCTCAAAGTGCGACCCATAAAAATCAAGATACATTGAAATGGCCTTTTAAACAATTCTATTGCAAGGAATTTATAGTTCACGGCAGTTTCTTTGTAGTCCTCTAAACAAAGAGTCTCTTAGACTAATCAAAGTCTCACAGCAAAAGGAAGACTGTATCAAACTCACAAACTAATGGTCTTGCAGCCAAGTGGTCTCACATTTCAAAATAATGAAAGAATAAAAGACCGGACATTTATGTCTTTTATGATAAGAATTCCTTTCAGGATGAAAGCAGGGCACACAGACAAGGACAGGGCCATTTTTCCCCTCCTAGGAAATGCACCTATTTAAAACAAATACGCGTGTACGTGTGTGTGTGTATATACAGATAAGGAAGTTTAACACAGATGAGTAAGTGGAAACTTGTGTCAAAAGATGAGCAAAGCATATGCATGGCAGAAGACCAGCTTAGAAGCAGATGACAGCATCAGTCCCTTACACTGTGCCCAGGGACATATGCTGTCGAGCAGGAAGACCTTGTAACACCAGCAGCAGGAACAGCACAGAGTAACTGGTGCCCACTTGGTGGGCTTGGCTGTGTGATGGCCACAGTAAATGTGGGATTCACGGATTTCTGCATTTCATCTCCCCATGGCAGACTAGTGGAGGCGGCTGCCCTGTGCGTTGAGGTTTCTCAGGCACTTGTTTGGTGCCTGCAGACATGGAACACGGTGTAAAGGGGAGGATTTCCCCCTCTCCAGCCACACTGCCCTCCTCTGTAGTGCTGGGTGTGACCCACCCCCTGCAAACTCCTGCAGCTTTCCCTAAGTTCCCCTCCAGAGCGGGTACGAACATGGGCTACACATTTAATCTGTTCACCTCATATTTTCTGCGATATATCACAATTGGGCCTTTTGGGCTTTTATCCTCAGCCTTTGAAGCTGTGGATTCCTGTGAACAATTTTTTCCACTCCGTAGGTACCTGCAATTAGCAGCAATACTGGAGGTGTCAGGTACTGATTCCCAGAGCAAGTGGCCTCACTGGGATCTCTACACTGCAACAAATCAATAGCTTTGCATTGATTTCAGGGAAGGAAAAAGAGGGCCAAAAATTGTTATCTTTCCCCCCTTTTCTTTAAATATAAATACCCTTCAGAGCAATTTGCCAGGTTTGACTGATGCCACAATTTACGTCAAGCTGAAGAAGGAATTAGCGTTAAGTGTGGTGTCACACAGGCAATCCTGCCCAGCACTCACCGGGTGAGCACCCCCAGGAACAGCTTGCCATGTGTCTGAACTGAAAAATTAAACACCTGGCTACCTCTCTCTCCATGTTGTAGATGGAGGAGCTCTTACTCCTTTCAGTCTGATCAGAAACAAGCCAGTCTGAAATCTCCTTTTGAAAACTTCCCTCTAAAGTGACAGCAAAATGCTACTACATTGATTTAAACAGGTTACAAAAGAAAAGCTATTTTTCTTAAAAGTATTAGAGACTTTTGACCTTTTAAAAATAGATAGTTGACACTTTCTGCTGCCACTTTCCCTGTGAACATGAAAAACTTGTCTCCCTACCATGATTTATCGAACACCAGGGAGTTACAGGCTAATATATCTTAGCAGTTATTGACATTTCAAAAAGGAATTCAAGCACTGACTCTTCTCATCATCTCTTTGCTCAAGATATACACACGTGTTGTACTGACCTGACTAAATAAGTGGGATACCCGTTTAATTAACTGAGTATTAATAGTGATTTCACACTTAAAGCAAAATAGTGTATATGTAAGTCTTTGAAGGAGATTATCAGGAGGCACCAATACTGTGTATTCTTGTCTTCTCCAAAGGGCATGACACCATATTCTCAAATAAATCAATGCAGGCACGGGAAAAATAAAATGCAAATTTCCTCATAGCAGACGGAAGCAAAGGGGATTTTATTTCTATCGGTGCTTTAGCACCATGCCAGCAATCCAGATGAAAGTCTGTTGAGAGTTTGGTTGCATCAAATTAATTGTCCATGTAACGGTTTTAAATTGGTCTCTCTAATCTGAAAAAGCGCGCGATTACTCTGCAGAATTGGAACTGATAACGACCGGATCCAACAGCAGAAGCCACATCATTATAAGAATTGATTTTATAATCAGTACAGTTTGGGAGGGTAGATATCTCCTCATACTCGAGCACGGAGGGGATGTATTATAACAGTTTTAGTTTATTGCCAGCAAAGCTGAAAGTGCGTGAAGCTTTGTAAAGTCAAACAAGCAAGGACCAGGTCTTTGGAGGAAGCGACAGCTTTCTGCTGAAATGCTGGCCCCATGCAGGCAGCCCAGAGAAGTGGTGTTTGTAACCTGGTGCCCTCCAGCTGCTGAGGCAGATGTACCTGCAGCCCCCTGCCTTCGGGCATCAGTGAATTTTACCTTTGACTATGAAAGCTTGTAGGGAAGGCAGAAGAACGTCTCTAAAGTAAAAACACCCACCCTAGCAATGGCACTTTTTTCTCAGACACAGAATGATATGGGGTTGGAAGGGACCTCTGGAAATCATCTCCTCCAATCCCCCTGCCAAATCAGGTCCACCTACAGCAGGTTGTCCAGGCGGGTTTTGAATGTCTCCAGAGAAGGAGACTCCACCACTTCTCTGGGCAGCCTCTTCCAGGGCTCTGCCACTCTCAAAGGAAAGAAGTTCCCCCTCATGTCGAGATGGAACTTCCTATGTTCAAGTTTGGGCCCATTACCTCTTGTCCTGTCACTGGGCACCACTGAAAAGAGACTGGCCCCATCCTCCTCACTCCCACCCTTTAAGTATTTATAAGCATTGATCAGATCCCCCCCCTCCCCCTGCCAGCTTTCTCTTCTCCAATGGGCTCCAGAGGATCTTGATGCCACACTGGCAGACAAAGACGGTTGTTCAGCTGAGGAAGGGATCTCCTTGTTCGGAGATGCTGACACAAGCTTCATGCCCACATCATAACTTCTTCCATGGAAATGGACTAGCAGCATTTATTGCCACTTACCTTTTATTACTTCTCTGTTGGCTCTGATAGCCAGCTAATGATGAATAGTTTTATAAAGATGACCCAGGCAGATAAGGATATTACATTTGGGATAATCACTCAGGATAGCAGCTGAATGAGGAAAAGGGGAAAATAATTTCCTGGGAAAATCAACAGGCAAACTGTCTTGGATTGGGAGAACATGTGGCCTCCAGGGCCCAAAGTCTAGTTACAGCCTTTCCAAACAGACCATCTTGAAGCAGATGTTCCCAGACACTTCAACAGAGAGTTCTGAAATGCTTTAAGGAAGCACACATGCACAGGAGATGCCTCTAGAGGACAGTTCATTAGTAACTCTAATGCATTACAGAAATGGGAAGATCCAGAATAGCAAGTGCCTCACAGACGCACAATTAAACTTTTCAGCTAAGAGGGAAAATTGTGAAAAAAAATCCATCTTACTTCCTCAGTTCTGGCATTTAAAACCTTTCCAGGTTTATGAGAGGACTCTGAGTATTCACCAGAGCAAACCATGCAGGATGTTACACCCACTTCAGTGAAAATCAATCTCCATGACATGACCCATCATGAGAAAAATATTAGCATTGCCTAATGTTAAACACAATTACGAACACAGACTTATCTTCCAGCTGCTAACACCATTCACTGCATCTTTCAAATGTCCTCCTGAAGGGGTTTAGGTTTCTCTTATTCAATGTTACAGTCTCCCTGTGAAATACCTTTTTCCAGCACAGCGATTTCCTGCTGTCCTCTTTTCTATTTGCATTCACCTCCCCTTCCATAAAAAAAACACTTGCTGCTCTTTTGGGTTGTGTCTAACTGACGCCTTTACCCTACAAACTCTTATTCCTGAGCTTTGGCTCCAGGCTCAGCCAAAACCTTACTGCATAAATATTTGCATGATTGGGGCCCTCAGATATAACCTACCCAGGAAAGGGATACTCTTTTATGCTTCCAACGTTAAAACCAAACCTCTGCGCCTTGTAGCAGACTGCCAGAGAAAACACAAGCACCAGCAAGAAGCTACTGAGTTAAAAGTTTTACAAAACAAGTGTGCAATGAGGGTTATGTATCTGATTGTGATACTGTGCTATCATAAGCAGAAAAAACCCTACCATTAAGCCCAAATCTTCAAGTTCTATATTGGAGGATACAGAAATGACATACTATACAAACATGGGAATTACATGCAATCCCTAACCCTTTTGCCAAGTGGCTAATGGCAGCAAAGCAGAGCCTGTTTCAATACATCTAGAGTCTTACTTGACAAATAACTGAACAGATCTCCACTATGAAACCCTGGAAAATCACATGCTTCCACCTGAGTTTCCCTGACAGAAATAACCCTCTTCACCTGCAAACACTGCAAGACTGCACACAGATAAGAAAGTCTTACGTCTCCTATGACGACAGGCTGAAAGAGTTAGGGTTCTTCAGCCTGGAGAAGAAAAGGCTCTGGGGAGACCTTACAGCCCCTTCCAGTACCTAAAGGGGGCTACAGGAGAGATGGGGAGGGACTCTGGATCAGGGAAGGGGGAGATAGGGCGATGAGCAAAGGTTTTAAACTGAAAGAGGGGAGATTTAGACCAGATATCGGGAAGAAACTCTTTCCTGTGAGGGTGGTGAGACACTGGAACTGGTTGCCCAGAGAAGCTGTGGATGCCCCATCCCTGGAGGGGTTCAAGGCCAGGCTGGATGGGGCTTTGAGCAACCTGGTCTGTTGGGAGGTGTCCCTGCCCATGGCAGGGGGTTGGAACTCGATGATCTTTAATGTCCCTTCCAACCCAAACCATTCTATAATTTTTAATAGGGAGAAGGGAATATGTCATAAAACTTGGTCCAAAATCCAATCTATTAACGTGTTTCTATGTTTATGTCTGTGAACACCCAATATTTTAATAACAGCAATTAAAATAATAGTCCCATGGCCACACAATGGTGCTTACTCACTACTATCAGTGAGCAGCAACCTTTCTGCAGATCTAACCCCATTGATGAGGGAGTTGCTCATTTATGCCACCAAGGGCTTCTGCCAGATCTATACACTGCACTCAGGCGTGTGGAAACTCCAGGCAAACAAAGGCTTCCTGCTATCGTCTGCTGTTGTAGTGCTTAAATCAGAAAGTCCTCAGACTGGGCTCAGCCATTCAATGGGGAGCCCTCAGTACTGATTCTCCCAGAGGAGTCTCCGTAGAAAGGAGGCAAAACCCTTGAGGATCCAAAAGCAATTCCTGGCCACTTGGGAATGACCTGTTTCACCTATGTAAGAGCACTTTGATCTCCTTGGGAGCCCTTCTCCTCCACACTATCCTGGTTCGTAACCAACTCGTTTGAGCTACAGATGATGCAAAAAACCTTATTGGAAGTAGTTCCTCCTTCTTCATCAAGGGAATCTTCCTCCCCAGTCATAGTACTTAAACAAGGAGGCTGAACAAGAAACTCGGTTTGAATAAAAAAAAGGATATTTTCCTTAGAAGTTGCAGTGTCTATTCCTTTGCTGTACTACATTGCATATACTTAACAATATTTTTCTGTCTGTCTTCCTATACTGATGTAAACAAACTGGAACTTACAGTGTTTTCACAGTACACAAGCCTAGCAAAACCTTTTTTGTTTCCAGTAAAATATTTTGAAAAAATACCACTGATGAAGGAGGGAAAAAAAAAAATCCCGAAGAGATCCCAAACCACAAAAAATTACCATTTGGAAAAGTCATGTTGATGGAATACACTTAAAAATAAACATAAAAATAAAAATAAAAATAAAAAAGAAAATGGAATCCATCCTTTCTGATTACTATCATTGCCTTAGTTGAGACTGAAGGAGATTTCAGACTCTGCAGCAGAAGGCATGGAAATCAACTGGTTTTAATATACTGGATCTGTATTTGCACTAAAATTCTACATTTTAGAGCAGTGCGTATTTTCCTCTAATTTTAAATAAGTATTGTCTCTAGAAAGCACACAGCTCAATACACAAAAGGACAAAAAAGTACACACACTCAAAGGCAATCCTGTGAGAGCAATTTAGTTTTCAGATTTAAAGGAATGTTTTGAGTATGTTAAATACTGAATTAAAAACTAAAAGGCAACTGCTATATTGTTTCTTCCATCAGACTGAAAACAAAACGTGTTTATGGATTATTTTCAGAGGAAAATGAATAAACAAATATAACACGTATTACAGAACATGATCAGAGCTCCCTCTGAATGATGTTTTATCTTGAAGATACCCAAATCCCTAAGGATTTGGACTGGATCCCTGGACAAGAGTGCATTTTCCTTACATGCAGAAAGGTACAGCAAACAGACAGCAACCAGCAGTACCAGCACACACCTCATTCTTCTACACAAAGGTAATAGGGTTTCGTTATATTCTTTTTATTAGTTTGAGGATAGGTTTGCAGGATGGCTCTGCTTATGAAACCCCCCCCAGGTGAATTTTTGTGCCCTACGTCCAGCCAGGATCTTTCGGTGAGGACAGATTAGGCAGCAGCCAAGCACAAGGGCTTTTAATTTGTGTTTACCCTGGGGGCTAAACTACTGGTAATGTGAAGTGGGTCATTCAAAATGGCAGGCTCAGGACTTGTCAGTGACACCTATCTAACTTGAGGACCATGCAAAGCCCCAAACCAGATGTTTCAGTTTCATTGTTCGAGTAATTTTAGTCTGATTTAGTTGATCCTAATAAATTTAAACATGCTTCTATCTTTTGGGAGTGTTTGTTTTGGGGTTTTGGGGGGGGGAGTTTGGTGGGGTTTTTTGTTGTTTTTTTTTTTTTTTTTTTCTTTTAAGTGGCACACACTTCTTGGTAATCAATTTTATACCTTATTTTCAGTTAAATGAATGAATGCAACTCTGGGAGCATACAAGTCCCAAGAAGCCATAGAGAGAATACTCCATGTATTTATGAGACCTGTTAAAAGAGATTCATACTACACAGGGGCTGCCTTTCTGCTCACTTTTTTCTTTATGTGTTGCTAAAGTCAATTTAAGGACATTCACCCACTGAAGACTGAGAGGGGCAGAGAAACTCATGGTCACTTGGAGATGACCTGAACTCAGTACGCTCCGATCTCCCATCCAGTCCCGTGACTCTCCTACATGCATTTTGCCTCATCATTCAACCTGTCCGGAAGGGTAGCAACAGGATGCCTGCTCTTATATCCTCCTCCTCCTTAAAGATGGGCAGATGGAGACTCGTTAGGAGAGCTAAGATTTGTGCGTGACATGACTAATTAGCAAGGTGCCAAAGGAGGAGAAGGAAGACCCCCATTAAACAGGGAAGAATGCCCTTGACTTTCCATCGGGTCACATTTAGTTAAAAAAAAGGTGAAACGACTCAGTAAGATGTGACTGGCAAAATCTTCCATTTATCCACAGATGAGGCACAGTGCAGCCAAAGCAATCCAATCTTCCCACAGTGCCCCACAAGGGAGCGTGGTCACCCACCGAGACACTGGCTCTGCTGCAGAGCCATTTCAAAGCCTGGCCAAAAGAGGCTGCTGCTGATGGCCAGCTGCAGCAGCCCTAGCTTGCCATGAATCACCATCTCCAGAGGGCACGGGCTGAGATCACCATCTCCTGGTACGCAAGCCATCAACCTACCCATGTGAAAATAAACCATTCATCACACACACGCGGACTGGATATGAACAAGTGACCTAGAAATCTGGGGAGTTCCAAGTCCTATTACCCTTCGCCTGAGTCATTCTCCTGTCACATGAAGCTTGTTGTCACATATTTTGTGTGGGCTGCGGGGTGTGTGGGGGGGAAGAACAACCCAAAGTCTACTTTGTCATTTAGTCCTACAATTATGCATAACTCACTCAACAACAAATAAAAGAGGAAAGAGGAAAATGAGATAGCAAGGGAAAAACCTCCTTGTTGCATATTGTATCTTCATTTGAATTCCAGCATAAATCTGAATGAATTATATTTTTTAATTTGTTTAACTATGCTAATAGTCACCACGCACTAGTGGTTTCAGTAGCATTTTCTCTTCGTATGACTCAAGAATTACCATAGCAACTTGCTTCATAATTAGCCTTCAGCTACTAACAATCAATACGATTAGACAAGGTCAGTGCTGGAGTAAGCTCTATAGATTTTTAAAAAGGCTACTGAGAGTCAATAACAGCAAGAAGAGGAGGAGCAGTCTCCTGGACGATCTTCCCCAAAGGATGGCCACTGTTCTGCTATTACTCACCCTCCTAAGAACAAAAGGAGTCGTGGCAAATGAGAGCTTTGCCACTTACCCAGATTGCACAAAGCTTTTAACCTGCCAACAAATTAACAAAATATGGAGAACAGGAGCATCCTTAGGTCTGCAGATAAAAAGACACCTTACTCTCACATCGTTGGGACTGATGTTGACTGCACACCATCAAAAATAAATGTCACAGCTCTTTATCAATGTAGCTACATCTGAAATCAATCTCCCTGTGTGGGAAGGATCCCCGAAACCTGGAATAAGGTGATACTGGCCAGTTCACAGGAAGATGGTCCCTGGGATTTAAAGCTGTGCAGTGCTTAGCTGAGATCCCATTAGAAGTCCTCCTTCTAGTGACCTGAGCGATTGCCCATCACTGACACAATTTCCACCTCATTTTTACAGCCTGTTTCAGTTGTTAACATGTTATCTCTTACCCTGAAAGCACAGTAGGATGAAAACATCATGTGCTATTCAGAGGTACTCTGGGTCCTGGGAATACAAAACAGGCTCCTCGGTACTGACAGATGAAGGCTCATGAAAAGCAGCTTTACTTGTTAGCGTGTTTAAGTTTGCTACCAAGAAACACAGGCAAAAACAAGCTTATTTTTAAATACTGTGTGTTGTCAATTATGCCTAGGCATGCAGCTGTCACAGATGAACTGTGATCTATTTACTCGCCTCTGTAAAAACCTGGTGCCGCTTGGCTCTCTTCTCTGTTCCCCACCGGAGGTCATCTCTCTGCTGCGGCTGTGCCTTCAGCCTCAGCTCATCCCGGTTTGCAGCTCCGGGTCCCCAAACAGAGGGTCTGGCTTCAGGAACGGAGGAACACCGTGCCACATGGTGAAAATAAAATGCCAGGATAGTCTGGATAGTGCCATACGATGGCACTCCATGAGCTTTGAGGCAGTATCTCTTCACCTTCCTCTGTACAGAATGCTCCAAAGAACAAAATACTTTTAAGCTCAAAAAAGGCATTTTTTTATCAGAATAGAAACTAGGATAATTACCTTAAAAGCAGGAAAAGCACAAAGGAAATTGGCTAGATAGAAGAGAATAGTGAAGAATTTATACCCCCTCTCCCCTGACATCCAGTGCCTTTGGAGAAGGTTTGGAGTTCCTCGATGACTTATTCAGTAATCTCTACCCAGCCCTCCTGCAAAACCCTGTTCATCTCCCCCAGGGATGCTCCCTGCTCCCCAACTCAGTCTCTGAGTGGCACGCATCCATCTCTGGCCTGGAAACCTCCTGCCGCTTGTAGCTCCTCAAAGCTGCTCCCCTCCCAACATGCCTACCAGCCGGCAAAGGGAATACACAATCCCCCTTCCTCCAGGGAGCAATGCTGCTGCCAGCTTTCCTAGAGAGCATTGTCTAATTTGGAACAGAAGTAATAAATAAGTAAATACTTTTCACCATGTTGTGCTCACCCCTTCTCACAGCACAGATGGGAAAAGCCAAAATCTTAAAAATCCAGCACAAGAGGTCCTTATAATATGGAAAATAAAGCTGAAAACCGTATCATCATAAAATCTCATTCAAAAGACAAGATTGACAAAGGGATTAGACATGTCTAATAAGCACCTTCACTTCATAATTACACTAGAAAGGATAAACATTTCCAGATAAAGATGTAAATCTTTGTGCTTTTGAGCAGACAGGCAAGACAGAAGTAAATGATGGTTCCAAACAACACAACTAGTTTAATTCAGTACAAAAGTGAAATTCGGCATTATTCCTGGTTTTAGTGGAGAAAATTCACAGCACAAAGGCAACATGGACAGACTGTTTCAGGAGTTTGTGTTGAACAGCTCGTTATTTGATAGGTGCATTTCTCTTCCTTAGAAGAGAGCAGCCTATGAGATGGACAAAATAAATTCTCCATATGGATGAGCTATTCCATAATTGTTCCAGAAGTGTTCTCTTGAACGTCCTCCTTCAGCAATTGCCATCGGTGGCTCTCAGGGAGGAGTTTCTGAACTGGAAAAGCCACCAGCCTGTCACTGTCCCCAGCTTCTAATCCTCTGCTGACTGCACTGGAAAATGCACAGACACCAACAGTTTTTCAGCATTCTGTATTTCTCTTGAAATCATTTCTAATTTCCATCTGTGGTGTTGGCTCCCCATGCATTCAAAATATTTTATAGCTTAGTATCTGTCTTCTGTTCTAAATTCTAGCAATTAAAATCTTTTCCAGACTACTCTATGTGTATATATACACATACGCATGTCTGCAAGTATATATATACCTATCTATTTCTACCATGCAGTATGCAGTTTACTCACAAAAGGTACAGTGTTCTTACTTATTTTTAAAGCATCAAGCACATATCTAAAACTTTTCATCAAAAACATGTTCCTGCTTGAGAAATCAAACCAAATATTCACAGTATTTTGTGAGCAAATTGTTCTTGGCTTGGTCACAAGACAAACAATGGACACAAAGAATCTCTGGTTTCACACCTGGGATGAATAGGGGCCAGCAGTGTCTTTGATAGAAAAATCAAAATGCAGCTCACTAATAATGATAAAATACTCAGCTGCCTCTCCAGTGAGCAAAGCAGCCATCAAACTAATGATTAAATCCACATCAATCATTTGGCATAATAGAAATAAAGGCCATGTTGTCAGAGAATCAACATCTCCTGCTTAGAAAATAAATGTCTTGACTTCATCTCAACATTTGTTTTCCATAAATGCTGAGGTTTGTAGCAGGATTTGTATACCGACGGGAAACAATCCTTCATTGCAACATGCCAATTCCACTAACATTATTTCTCAAATAAACAGAAAAGCTAGATAAAATTAATACGGGAAGGTGTTTCTGAAATCCTCCTGAAATTGAATTACCATTTCCAATCCGGTGCCAGCCTTCCTCCTTCTAACAAACAATATTTAGTAGCGGCAACAATAAATATTGAAGAAAATCCCATTTAGAGCAAATCGGGCACAATTTCAAGTAGGTCACACCTTTTGCACTCAACTCACTGGCACAGTTAGGATACGTGCATGAGTTTAATAGAAAAAAATCCTATAAAAACCTGTTTTCACATGAATAAAGAACTTACCCTTATAATTCTTTTTTTTTTTTTTTTTTTTTTTAATAGCAGGGCTTTTTAAAGCAAACCCAGAAGCTGGATATATCTGGAAAGAGATAGCACTATGATGCCTCTTGGGATACACCATCACCTGAATTCCCGCGGACACCCACCAGCACAGCACCATGGTCTATCAGGAGCCGCAAGACCCTCACCAGCCTGTCAGGCGGAGGAGGTAGAAGTGCTACATGTTTGAGCTGAACAACCAAGTGAGGTGCAACCACTGTAATTCTGAATACACATTTCCTCTCCGAATTGCTTTGATATTCGATTCCACATAAGAAAGTAGATTTTTTTTTTTTTTGGGTTAGAAAGAAGCCCTTTTATAATAATCCTCTTACAACCCTCAAAAAAAATTTGTTGAGTTTAATGCTGCTTACTTGTATTCATTTCGATTTAATCTTGTGCTTACAATTCTCTTCGTTTTCAAGTCAATACTTTTTATTCTGAATATTTCCGGAAATTTCAGTTATATGTAGTTAATACACAAAATATAATTATTTTTTTTTTTTTTACAAATTATTTAGCGATAATAGAACTGAATATACTTATTTTAACAAGAAAAATCGTTATTTAAATCAGAGCAATGTTCTGAAACATCACATGAGAAGAACCACCTTTTGCCATGTACGAGCTATGAATTGCATTTGAAAATACAAAACATAATTAGAACCAGCAATTCTGAGTTCTCATTTAATTTTCTAATATACACGTTTAAGTTTAATAAATATCTTGCTCAGCCAGCACAAGAATTTTTTTTATGTTTCTTAGGAAATATGTAATTTTATATTTACAAAGTCACTTAGAAGGTCACTGATTCTACTCCGAAAGTACAAGAGTTTCATAATAAATCACAATTTGAAACTTCCTTTACTCCAAATTAGAGTGAAGCTCTTGGAAGGAAGAGATGGAACCTGAAGAAGTGACACTGTTGAGGGAAAAAATTTTGACTGTGCTGGCAACCATCTTACATTTTAAAACACCAGTTCTGGCCTCTCTTGAAACAAAAAACCCACCCAAAAAGCCCCTGAGATCAATTTCAGAAAGTGGGCCAGTAAGCAAATGTATCAGCCTCTTCAGTATGCATAAAGCATTTCCCACAGGACAAAAGAAATATTATTGTATTAATTCCGCACCACAGGATGCCTGTCAGTTCTAAGGCTGCTTGCTACGTTTATCAATTGTAATAATTAGCTTCATGCCTCTGAGGCAAGGACCTAGAGCGAGGCTGCCTTCCAAAGCTGAATGATTCAGAGAAAGCAAGTGTCGCCACATGAACCACCACAGCATGCCAAACCTGAAGTCCCCAGCCCAGTGTCTTGCTTAAGCAGCGGTGGGGGAAGCCCAGAAAACAGTGCAAGAGCAGGGCAAGCCTATTGAGAAAATCCCGCTGAATGCTCCAGTCTTTGTGTTTGGTGAGTAAGTAGGCGAGACATATTTTCTTCCCCAAATTCTACCAGAGACACTTTGTATCAGCAAAGTCTCGACGCAGAGCTCCCCAGCCGAATCACGCGTCGTGTGAAGAAATACAGCCTTCAGGGTTTTGTTTTGTTTTTTTTTAAATTTTTTTTTAATTTTTGATTTGTCACTTGCTAGTTTTATTTGAAATCCTGTCCTCCAGTTATAGTATTAAAAAGGGCAGGAATGATCATTCCTGACCACCTTCCCTATACTAAACCTGCTTTACAGACCACTCCAATATACCCCATCCAAGGTCTTCCTTCCAGACTGAGTCGTCCTGTCCTGCTCCATTATTCCACAGGTGGAAAGCATCCATGAACGTGTTCATCTTGGTGAATACTTCCTGGTTTGTTCCCTATCTATTTCTCAATAATTCCTAACATACCCATTTGGAGACTTTTTTTGACCACGGGGCCAAGACTTTCGTTTTAGAAATGTTCATTTGACCCTTAAATCTCATTTTGAATGAATGAGGCTAATTTAGAACCTACCTTTAGATATGCAAGAGTGCTATCTTCATTTAGCCTGCACTTAATTTTATCTCATTTCTTTGAGTAGAGGAAGGCAGAAGAACACTGGATCAAAGCCTCCCCTTAAAGAAAAGGGGAAACTCACACAAGCATGTGCCCACGTTTCGTCTTTTATGAATTCAGGTAATCTGAACAGTATGTCACTGGGGAGAGGCATTAAAGCATTTAGCATACGTTCAGGCAAGTGGATTTCCCTTTTTTTTTTTTTCTTTCCCTGTCTATGTGTCTAGACAGCTGTAAAACAGGGACCAGAAATGATGTCCAAGATGATTCTTCCATTAAATGCTTCAGCATCTAACGCTGGCTTCATATCAATGCAGTTAACAAATCCAGATTCTGCTAACAGTTCATTACCACAAAACTCATTCTTGCTCAACAAAAGGAAGTAATGACAAAATGTATTTTCTTTTTTCCCTTTCTAAATCTATTTTATCAAAGAACGCAAGCATCAAGATACCAAACCACACAGAGAGAATTATGGAATACTTCCTTTCTTGTACTCTAACATGTTTCAATTAAAATATGCAAATATTAGCATGATTTTCTGGGACTTTTTAAATAGGGAAGTTAGAAAATGTTGATATGGATGCTATGAACTGATTTTACATTTCCTAGCTGCTTTTTTTAAGGGTTTTTACTTTATTTGTGATTTTGTTCCGCCCAAGCATTAGCAAAAGATTGAGATCAGGTTATGCATTTACTGAAATATCGCAAAGCTGTAATTAAAATCTCTGCTCTTTGACATCAGCAGTGAGTTGCTGACATAGATAATAAATGTCTACTTCATGTTTTTGTAATTGTGCAAGGGACGACATCAATAACTGCAAGGGTAAGATCTCTTCCACAGATAAGCTTTGGCAGGGAAAAGCAGAATGCCAGGTGATGATGCAGCAAAATATTTATAGATTATAATAAAACTACCGCATCTTCTTTCATTACTTGCTATGTTTAGAACACAAGGCATAGCTTCTACTTTCAGGAAATGAATTGAATTAACAGCACGCCAGGCTTCCTATGTATTCATACCAAACACTTGAGTTTGCTGTCCAAAGAATGTTATTTGCAAAGGCTGCAGAAAGGTCATCTGAAGTAACGGCACTCCTTCGAGAAGAAAATGTACCCAAGCTGCTCATGGCCACACGGAGAGAGAGCGGCACCAGGCACTGCTTTGCCCAGCTTCTCCACCAACCATGTGTTACAGGACCCCTGGGAGAAGCTGGCATAGCTGTTCACCTTTCAAATCCCATTTGCAGGAACCCATCTCAAAGGCCAGAGTGTAGCAATGGGCAAATGAAGACTGTCACCCTGGATGCTGTTGGGCTGAGGAACGCATACGGCGCAGATAGAGGATAAGCTTTCTTACGTGATTTTGCTGCTGAACCAGAGGCCTGAAATGCAAGCAACCCCTCCAGGATAGAAAAAAAAAACACCCCACGTTCAAAACCACTGATCACCATCAAACGTGGACAGTTAGTTGGGATGAGGGCATCTGGACTTGCAAGTCCACCTGCAGGAACCAGAAGCCTCCTGTGATTGCTGACTGCCCGACTGGTATAGTGGGAGGTGTCCCTGCCCATGGCGGGGGGGGGTGGAACTCAATGATCTTTAAGGTCCCTTCCAACCTGAACCACTCTATGATTCTATGACCACCAGCCTGCCGTGGCCGGGCAGCCCTTAGTGCCTGATAGTTCGCACAGGATTAGACCAGGCAGGCAGAGAGGAAGACTCATATCATAAGAGTGGCCCCATTAAAACATTTATTCCACGGGATGTCAGCCTGAACTTTGAATTTCTTTGCTTATGCTGGTTATTCGCCTTAATGTTTTTTGAACTGTAGCCCTCTGTTCCCTGAGAGAAAAATATATATTTAGACTAATTTAAATGCATTAAGTAGCATACTTATTTTCATGCCCTGCCCTTAAGATGCAGAATGTTACACATAACTTCCTATCTAATGTAAATTAGAATTTAATATCCATGGAGTTGCACCTTGAGAATATACCCCGGAGTATTTATTACCAAAGTGTGATTGTTACCTGATTCAGTATATATTTTGGTACACATAATGCACCATGTCCCCCTTTCACCTTAAGGATGTAAATAAATATTTTTGTAAACATGCACTATTTAACTTATCTATCACAGCAGATCCTGCAAATCCATATTTTGCTCCTTGCAAGAAAATAAATAGCAGATTTATTCAAAAGATGCAACAAAAGATAGAAAGGAACTCCTGCCTAGAATCAATTTCCAAATGTCTTGGTTACACTGAATCCTAACCATTTTCTCAAAATAGCTTTAATGATCTTATTTAATCACAGCCTTTTGCATACCGAATGAGGCAGCACACAATAGACTGCCCAAGAAAAATTGGAGAAGCTGTAAAATACTGACCACCTTTCTTGGTAGCAGAAAAGGCTGAGCAGTCTTGTTAGGTGAATCATGCGATTTCTGCCTCCCCCCCTTCCTTCCCATCTTTTTGGCCTTTTATAGAATCTTTTGGCCTTTTTGCCCAAGTGCTATAGAATCACGTGCCAGGGCTGAATTAAACTGACTTCAGGAGCACATGGGATGATGGACATCCTTTAGCCATTTGCTAGCCCAGGCAGCTTTGATGGCTACTGCCAAAGAAGGTCTGGATGGCGAACTCACCAACTTGCCAGGCTGTTAAAACTTGCTAAATAAAGTGAAGATTTCCCACTATGCCGAATTCTCCTGATGAGACTTTTACAATCCAGCCAAGATCTTTGCTCCTTCCCCACTCACAGGAAGAGAGATATGCCTTGATTCAGCAATGTACTTTAGCACGTGCCTCAAAATACTCTGCTGAGTGGTTTCTACCCTCCCCAAGTACCTCACCTCAGTTTAGGTAAAACATAAAAGGTAACTCAGATTGAGTTAATTAAGTCAAAGGAAAGTGTGACCTGCCTCCTATCATGTATCCAGGTCACAGACCAGCAGTATTTGTTCATATGAACCATCACTGGAACAACAGTCCCAGCCAAAAAGCCCATGAAAGCTTGAATGCACTGAGTGATTAAATAAATACACGATTCAGAGCTATTTTCTCTACAAATCCATGAGGAAGCTGTAGATAGCAGGTATATGTATTCTTGCTGTCTTCCATAGACATAAGATACCAGTTTCCAGGAGCGTCAACTCTGTCAGATTCCATCAACACCTTCCAGGGTTTTCAGACTTCATCAAGGAGCTTCAAGCTCTGTTAACCATAGCACCATTCATGTTCTTAACATGTCCCTTTGCCAAAATCTGCTGAAGAAATCCCCTTTTCCCATTATTCCAAACTACAAAGCAGGGCCAATAAAGATGTTTTTTTCTCTGTGACATCTGCTGGTTCAAGAAGTACTTCATCCACAGGGCTGAATCTCCTTGGGCCACACACAGGTTAGATTTGAGAGCAAATGATGAAACAAAGCATTATGTTTTAGCTTAAACCCTCCAAAAGAATAAAAACCTAATGATGAATTTTCAAGGGAATCGTGCCTCAGGATACAAACGTGAAGCCTCTGGCTTGCATGGGGTAAGGCAATCAGACCAAACTTCCTATAAACACTATGCCCAAGTCAGGCCTTGTCAGACCAACATTCACAAATCTACTTTGCTGCCTCGTAGTAACAGAAGGAAGCTTAGCAAGAGAAAAAGGGAGACTTAATATTGCTTCAGAGTGTGTCTCCTCCAAATTAAGCATTTTCAGTGCAGGTTGAAGATGACAGAGCAGCTGCAGAGCATGTTGAATTGATTTTGCCAGGCATGTGCCTGCATGAGGCTGATTTTTAATTTAGTAACTGGAGGGTTAATTAGTTTTGGGCGTGTAAACAGGTTGGTTAAGCAGAAGTCCAGATGAGCTGCCACGTTCCAGTTGGCTAAGACTGAGAAGCAGACTAAACATGTAGTGAGAATAACTAATCTGCTTCCCTGAACACCTATTTGCTAAATTAACACAAAGCCAGAGCTGTGCAGAAGTTGGAGAGCTGCTAGCAACAATCTGGTTAGGCTGTTCTTCAGATCTGTGAGTTTCTGAAGCAGTTTTCTATAAGAAAATTCAAGTTGCATCTAAGAGAAATCTCAGATAATTAGAGCCTGTCAGTTTATTTCATAACTTTAAACATTTTATCTAGGGAGAAAAGATCTTTCTCCTAGAACATACTTGGGGAAGCTGTTTCTTTCTATGACAGTCTGCAGAATGGATATTTCATGGTTTTTCAGTAACTGAAGGAATTCAGATGGGCGAGAAGAAAATTACAAGTTAGAGGTGTTTCAAATGGGTTCTTACTCTTTCAAAAGACTTGAAAATTCCAATGACAATTTTGCCAAATAAAGTTCCAGTCTGTATTTTGCCAAATAAAAATAAATAATAATAAAAAATTGCATGAAACCCAAAAGATTTTGTCTTGGTAACTAAGATTGGAACTGCACAAGGGAGGGCAGATCAGGTGCACCGTGCCGACATTTCCAGGTCACACTACTTTTTTCCATTATGAGTCATGGTCACTAGCGCCCATTCTGCAGAGTCCTTGGACACTCCAAATGGAAAACAAATAAGATCTTTCCTGGGTACTGTGACTGGAGCCTGACTGGAAGTGTCTGGAAATATTTGACATCTTGTGGCAAAATACATCTGTTCAAAGCTCCTAGCTGTTCAGGTAGTTAGGAAGAAACTCAAATGCATAGAGAAAGCAGGAACAATTAAAATGGTGCTGAATGAAATTTTTCTGAAAACCAGAAATTTTTGGTCACTGTATTCAAAAGCCTTCATTCACTTTGACCATAAATACAACAGAGTTAAGATTCTCAGGCAGGACTCATCTCCGATTTAACTTGTACTCAAGTAGCTCATCCCCAATGGATGATTCCAAAGACTGCCACCTGCCTGCAACTTCTGGGCTTTAAAACCCACCCCGTTCTGAGAAACACAGTTGAAAATGTAAAGAGATGGTAAAGAGAAATCATGTGTACAGATACGGTGGACTGTACAAGATACTGTTTTTCTTCAGTAACACCCTCAGGAAATTTTGTCACAGTTTTCAGTCTATTTAGTTCTAGGTGAGCACATACATATACTACATTGAAGTATCTCATTTGTATACATCAGGTTATCCACATTTTATCATATGGAGGTATCACATTATTAACAGCCATTTTCCTTAAATAGACTACAGTTTGCTTTAATCTTCCTTTCTATGCATGAACTTGCAAGAGTAAAAAGGCTTTCATACAAAGGCTGTGTTTTTATATGCAAATCTATCACTTGATTACACACTTTTTTGTCCCTACATTATCATGAATATTTCTGATTAATGTTTTACGGGTTAGGTTTAGGATTTGTGAGCTATTTCAAATTTTATCTGTTTGCCATATCATCTGCAAATACCGCATCTTTGTTGATGTTGATTGGTCTCATTTACATATTTATCAGACTTTTATTTTCAAGGATGTTTTGCTATAAACTGTCTGTCCCCATTTCTCCTCCATGTACTAACAGTACATAGATATATTTTCAAATTGAGCTCATTTCCATATATAATTTTTTTGGCTAACAATAAATCACCACTTAGAGACATCCTATTCAATGCAATCGCTACCTTCATACATATCTGACATATGGTTTCTGAGTAATTAAAGATAACGGGAGCAGTTTACAATGTGCTTTGCAATCCACTTCATAGTCCAGAGAGCTCAATGATTTTCCACAAGGACTAGGCTAAAAGGAACCCTTCAGGACTGGGGAGAAGCATGTGCCAACAAAACTGGCGATGCAGAGCTGATCTTCTTCCTAACTGGTAATTCTTGGCCACAAAAAATAAGACTTTCTTCTTCTTTTCTCAAGAAAAATGACTGTTTACAGAAGTGCTTGATGAGGGTTATGAGGGTTCGGATCTACGAGTGGGCTGCCGCAACTAGAGACGTTTTAGTGTGTACCATGTGCCAGTAGAAGACTCCTGTACCTGCGGTGGTGCCGTGAAATGGATCTCATGCTTCAGAGAAGGCCAGGTGCCACATGAGCTTTATCACCAGCTGCTGACCAGCAGCTCTTCAATCCTTGCATGTTCCCTGCTTGTTATCCATCCATCCATAGGCTTAAAATCCTTTTCCTTTCCTCTGTTCTGTGTTTGCCTGCTTGCTAAATCCCTTACTTAGGCAAGATGACGAGGGAAAAGGGTAGAAATGATGCAGAGAAATGTTGGCAATCAATTCCTTTTTAGTTTTGCCATTACTCACAGCACTGAAAACGGCACTGCCTTTAAGTGCATTTCCCCGCTCAGACTCCTCTTCAGTGAACAGCCTGTTTGTGACCCTCTCCCGCCAGGGTGTAAACATTGGGCATGTTTCTAAACAAAATGCTGTTATTTGCTTATTTATGAAATAATTCAGAAAAGTCATACATGCCCCATAACAATTCAGCTTGGACAGTGACAGTTATCATTTCCGGTGCTAGCACCAGTTAACCCATAGATTTTCTGTTGCAAAAGAATAGTAGGAAACATATGAATAACTTACAATGGTGGAGGGCTGCAATACATCCACAATAGTATACTAATAAATGTATGATACAATTATGAGCACCTTTGAACAGATGCATCTCCAGGCTTACCATTAAAATTCACAGAAATTAGGTGCTTACACCATTTATGTGCTAAGATTTTCAGATCTATCGCCCATAAGAAAATTCTAACACATCCTGCCAGCTGACCCTGAACATGCACAAAACAATCCTATTTATTCATCAGCAAAAAGAGAACTGACTGACCTGTTACAAACAGGAGCGCTTTCCTCCCTAATCTTTCCACTGTTTCATTCCAAATTTCTCTAAATAATCAGTTTCCCCATGATCTTTTTCTATGGCACTGTATTTATTAATTACCATGATGCTCCATGCTGAACCAACCCTGTGACCGAGGACTGACCGCCTGCTTGCTGATATAAAAATGTATTTATGACAGCAATGTTTTGGAACACAGTGGTAAAAAAAAGTTTCTTTTTTTTTTTTTTTAAACAGAAAGATGAAACTAGATGAAGCTCAGAGACAGGGATTTGCTCACAGGACATAAAAGAAATGGCATCAGAAACTGCTGCTTGGAGTAAAATAGTTGTTTCCTGGTAAATATTGACATAATACATACATTTTCTCTAGGTCACCAAGTCCTGCGAAAGCTCCTTTTGGAATGACTCTCATCTTGGTGAGGACAAATCTCCTGAAAATAGAAAAAATGGGGTGATTATTCATTATTCACAACACAGAACTGTGTGGTAGCCTTGTCAGCACAGGAGAGGCCTTTATCACAGGTACAAGGATAGTTTCCGGGCTGAAGGCTTCAGCATCTAAACACAGCTGTAGTGTTCAAAGGCTTCGTGGGAATCCAACTGCCTGCCTAGACCAAAGTTACAGCACAGTGTTGGACTACCTCCCGAGCTCCTCAGGGGAAAAAGCATCAGTATTTGCCATTCCCCTGTTCACTCCAGTCAGAAATCCAGACCCAGTCACCACAGCTTTGCTGTGTGCTGGGAGGAGACAGTGTCTTTCTTATCTTGACTTCTCTTTTGAGACATGCTCAAGCACAGGATGAAGCAGCCCTGTGGAGCCAGACCATTGAGAGTTGCTTACCCAAGGTCGTAAGGTGGTACCTGCATTCTCATGCAAGATAAGCCTTAACCTGCTGCACAGATAATTTAAGGAGCCAGCTACTATCTCCTCTCAGTGCAGCTTTAATACCCTTTATTGCTTCTCACAGTCTCTCTTCTAATTAGTTCTGAATATGCCACAAAATTGGGACTTTGGAATACACAACTTGGTCACACATGCACCAAGACAACATTTTAATAATTTTTTTAAAGGTCACAGAATATGCTTTATGAAGAAAAAAAACATTTAAAATATCACATAAAAGATTTTCTCAACCTGGACTCATCTCCTTTTATCACAATAAACAAAGAGGACTGCAAAACTTCTGATGGCACTCAGCAAATGAAAGGTAGGGTTCCTATTACTACTTGGAGAAATTAGGTGTTATCTGGGTAATTGTTTTCTTTCAAACATTTAATCATTCATAGGTAGTGAGCACAAACAATTGCATATATTAACACGACCTGCTCATCAAGATACATGCTTCACACGATAAGCTTATGACTAGGTGCCAGGTCAAGAGAGCATAGCTGAGACAGGAGAAAGCCCACAGAGATTTTGTAGGGAGACATATCATACTTTTGTATTTTCTGTTGAGAATAAATGCCATATTCAAACTCCCAGGTACTAAACACCAAGCAGATAAATAAGAAAGACATCATATAACACTGGTTGCATCGAGCAATAGTTGTTAAAAATTAGTATTTTTTTTTTTTTTTTTAAAAAAGTCACCTGTGTTACATACATGAATATCAACCTCTGATTCAGTTTCATCATCTATTTTCCCATGGAAATGAATTGTTTTCTGAATTACTATGGAAGTCTTTTTTTGCAGTGTGCACACCTGTCAGGCCATCCCTCATTTTTATCATCTCAGAACTGGTTTTGCATGGCTGGTTGGGATTGCCTTTCACAGAAATGGGAACCCAGCCTGGTATTACCTGCTGTGTAGTCCTGCAAATTTTAACACAATACCTCAAAACTAGAGACTTACTTTCTTACCACTCACATAAAGTATTCATGCAATCCTCATCTATTTTTTATTTCAGCTGATTAGTTTAGAATTTTCATGGGAGATTATCACATTTTAATCAAAGTCTTAGGGAAAAAAAAGGTATTATTCTGGTACACCACCACTGTGAAAGGTTTCTACTTTTTAATTTTAAGTCTTTAGTAGACTCTGTCCCCTCATTTAACTTCCCAAATATGAGTTAATATTTACTTAAACAAGACAAAGTCAACGCACACCTCACCTAGCTCTAGAGATGTCACTGTGATTACATCAGAAGTGAACTTGCCCCCCTCCCTCCCCCCCTTTTTTAAACATTGAAATTTATGGCGTTCTCAGTCCTGAAAGATGATGAAGTCAATTTGGCATTCCATTATTCTTGTACTATCATTAATGTAAGTCAGAAAGAGCTCCAACACAGTGTCGCACAAGAATTACAGTATTGAGATTGTTATGCAAACGTTAGAAGGATTAAAGAGCTTCCAGAAAAGCGCTAACCTGGATTAGGCAATTTGTAAAGCCCCGCTGAAAACACGGCCGGTGTAATGCATGCAAAGCTACGGCTGTGCTTTCTGAGTGCTGATAGGTACAATGGATCCTCGTGGAACAGCCAGCAGGCTTAGTGCTACAAAGCTGATCCATCAGGAAACTCTTTTACTTTGATCTGCTTTGAAACCTTTCCTAAACTCCCCTTTGTAGAGACACACACCTAATTTCGGAGCCCTAGAAAGCGGGCTCTGTCTGAAAAGCCACCTACATTTTTTTTTTTTATGGCAATATTCTAAAATGAATCATCTCTCTGCAGGCGTAGATCATCAGGAGGTTTGCCATTCTTTAATTAAACACTGGCCTATGCCATGCTTCACCACAACAAGAGTTTACAGCCTGGTCCTGAAACTAATTAAGAAGAGAACCTCATTCACAGATGAGGTTATCTATAAGTAAAGCCACAAGTGTACACAAGTAAAAATCAAACCTTGAGTTTCTTTGTTGAATACCCTGCTATCCTGCACTAATTAGGTGCCAGAATTCAGGAGCCATGTGTCTAATGCCCCAGAGCAGTTAAGGCAGGATTGAAGTTTAATAGCTGAAGTCTCACATTTTACTTTAAAAAATTAAGGTTAATTGTTTTTAAACATCCCTGAGTAGGCTAATAAAGTCAGCCCTAATGGTATAACGAACACTGAAAATTAGAATCAGTTACTTGTTGAATTATCAACTGTATAATGAATAGGAGTCTATTATAACTAGCCAAATGCTGTATTGTCAATAAATCTCACCAATTAGGCTCCCAGAATCAATCCTTACTTAACTTAAGATACTGGCTGTTCAGTATCAATTCTTTCTGAGGTACATGGAGAAAATAATTGAAAAGCATTTCCTTGATTTTATTGCTGGCATTATTTAAGGTCAAAGAAATTAATACAGCCCACCTTCATTCAAGTATGCTTCATGTCAAGACAAACAAATAAATAAAAACATGTGCTTAACAGAGGAACACAGTATTTGGTCTAAAAAATCATGTTAACACTTAGGAACCAGCAAGAAAAGCACTGAAAAGCCTAAACACTCAGTGTATGGCATGGAAATGAAAACCCAGAGTGAGATGCCCAACTAGGGCAGAACTATCTTATTTTACAGAATCACGGAATTGTCAGAGTTGGAAGGGACCTCTAGAGATCATCTAGTCCAACTCCCCTGCTAAAGCAGGATTGCCCAGAGCACATCACTCAGGACTGCATCCAGGCAGGGCTTGAAGATCTCCAGAGAAAGGGACTCCACGACCTCCCTGGGCAGTCTGTTCCAGGGCTCTGGCACCCTCACTGGAAAGAAATTTCTCCTCATGTTTGAATGGAACCTCCTCTGTTCCAGCTTGTGCCCCTTGCCCCTCGTCCTGTCACTGGGAACCACTGAAAAGAATCCGGCTCCATCATCCTTCAACCCACCCTTTAGATACTTATAAGCATTCATAAGGTGTCCCCAGTCCCAGCTCTCCCAGCCTTTCCTCATAAGGGAGATGCTCCAATCCCTTAATCATCTTTGTTGCCCTATGCTGGACTCTCTCCAGTAGTTCCCTGCCTTTCTTGAACTGGGGAGCCCAGAACTGGATGCAGTATTCCAGTTATGGCCTCACCAGTGCAGAGTAGAGGGGGAGAATGACCTCCCTCGACCTACTGGCCACACTCTTCCGTACATAGCCCAGGATTCCATTGGCCCTCTTGGCAACAAGGGCACATTGCTGGCTCATGGATAGTTTACTAGCCACCAGGACCCCCAGATCCTTCTCCTGAGAAGTGCTTTCCAGCAGGTCCACCCCTAACCTGTATTGGTGCCTGACATTCTTCCTCCCCAGGTGCAGGACCCTACACTTGCCCTTGCTGAACCTCATTAGGTTCTTCTCTGCCCAGCTCTCCAGCCTGTCCAGGTCACTCTGGATGGCGGCACAGCCCTCTGGAGTGTCAGCCAGCCCTCCCAGTTTGGGATCATCAGCGAACTTGCTGAGGATACACTCTGTCCCCTCATCCAGGTCACTGATGAATATGTTGAACAAAACTGGACCAAGTATTGACCCCTGGGGGACACCACTGGTTACAGGCCTCTAACTTGACCCTGCTCCATTAATTACAACCCTCTGAGTTCTGTCACACAGCCAGCTCTCAATCCACCTCACTGCCATCTCCTCTAGCCCACACTTCCTTATTTCCTAAGGAGGATGTTATGGGAGACAGTGTCAAAAGCCTTGCTGAAGTCAAGGTAGATGGCATCTGCTGCTCTCCCCTCATCCAGCCATCCAGTTATAACATCATTGAAGGCTACCAGACTGGCCAAGCATGATTTACCCTTGGTAAATCTGTGTTGACCACTTCCAATAACTTCCTGTTCTTCAAGATGTTTGGAGATGACATCCAGGACAAGTCACTCCATTACCTTCCCAGGGACAGAGCTGAGACTAATCAGCCTGTAGTTCCCTGGGTCCTCATTCTTGACCTTTTTGTAGGCTGGAGTGATGCCTTTCTCCAGTCCTCAGGCACCTCTCCTGTTCTCCATGACCTTTCAAAGATGACAGAGAGTGACCCAGCAATAACATCAGCCAGTTCTCTCAGTACTCATGGGTGTAGATGTACTTCAGCTGAGCTAATTGTCCTGCCACTTTTCTGGGGGGACGAGCCCTAATTCCCACCTGACCCTGCTCAGACCCTTCTGGAGTTGCCATCCTTGGCCCTTTACCCCTAGGCTCATTACTAGTAGGCCTGGTCTTATCCCCTTCCCCCCTTCAATTCTAGTTTAAAGCCCTGGCCATGAGCCTTGCTAACTCTTGGCCTAGTACCCTTTTCCCCTTTCAGAATAGGGTTTTCCCATCCTTTGCCAGCAGGCCCGGGGTCCTGTAAATCAAACTGGGATCAAAGAACCCAAAGCCCTGCTGGTAGCACCAGTTTTGGAGCCAGGCACTGATCTGTCTGGTCTTCTTGTTAACCCATTCATCAGCCCCCAAAACTGGAGGGACACAGGAGAACACGATTTGTGCTCCCAAACCCTTGACAAGTCATCCCAAGGCCCTGAAATCTTTCCTCATTGCCCTCAGACTTCTGTTCTCTAACTCATCCCTCTCTACCTGAGATCAAAAGAGGGCAATAATCTGAGGGCCCTATCAGGCCAGGAAGCTTCCCGGTTATAGCCCTAATTAGCAGAGCTCCCTGTGGGAAGGGTCCGGCCTGCACATGGGACCCTCAGTTCCCCTCAGAATGGAACCACCTAGAACTATCGCCCTCTCCTCTTGCTCCTCACAGAAGCAGTCTTGATACATGGAGCTGGCTGCTTTGGCAACTCCCTGGAGGGGGCTTTATCAGCATCCTCCATTCCCTCATCATCTGTCTCCAGAGGCCCCTGTCTGTTCTGTAAGGGCACCTGGGAAGCGGGGGGGAGGCCTGGAGGGGACTCTCCTGCTGCCCTGAGCAGGTACAGGAAGGTACCTGCTTCCATTGACCCCCATCCTCTCCTAGTTCCCCTCCTTCTGCCCGGTGACAAGAGGGCAGGGGATCCTCTGCCTCTCATGGAGTGCCATCCAACCCTCCCCTCAGACTCACCTCAACCCTTCCCACCAAGCATCTGCTCTGAGCACCTTTAAAGCCCCTCACGGCTCCTGGCCACGCCCCCTCCACACCTGATTGGTTGCCGCAGACTTCCTGGTTCCCGCTCAGCCCTTGCCTGGTTTGTTTATTTATATAGAGACATCTAAACCTGGTTATTTAAAACAGTGGGGTCTGAGTTAATGTGAAGCCACTGTCACAGGTGGCTCACACCACTTTATATCACCATGAAGAGCAAACAACCCAAATACATCATGTTTCTGTATGGCTGTGTCTAGTATAAGAGAAATACCATAGTGTCAACTTAATCTCAAAGCCTATAGAGGACACGATGCAAACGAGAAATTAGCAGGTACTGGCAAAATGTATAACCCTCTAACATTTCCAGTTATGAAGAGAGTTATGGAACTTTTCCTAAAATAGAGTCTTCTGCAGCTGAAGTCGTTCAGACAGACAAAACATAAGACATGAAGGGAAAAAAAAAATAAAAATCCTCCAGACAAATTAATATTCTTCCATCCAGCCCCACATGAATCCAGTGACAGAAATCAGACTGACCTCATCACGAAGAGATGGAGGACTGGATGTCATTATTCCAGTATCTGGTGCCCAAGGTATGGGTGATTTAAAAAACTCGGTAAATTACAAGATAAAAAAAAAAAAGTGTACCCATATGGGTCATTTCTGCTAAATGTCTCTAAAAAAAAAGTGCGTAGGAAACACGTGAAGTGTGCACATTAAGCAAGTCAATGTAAATACACTGTGTTTGTGAGGTTAGCCATTTATGTGCAAAATGATGCATTTTGCGTATCACAGAATCACAGAATCACATGGGGTTGGAAGGGACCTCCGGAGATTATCTAGTCCAATCCCCCTGCCAAAGCAGGTCCACCCAGAGCAGGTTGCACAGGAACGTGTCCAGGTGGGTTTTGAATGTCTCCTGAGATGAAGACTCCACTACCTCTCTGGGCAGGCTATTCCAGGGCTCTGCCACCCTCAAAGCAAAGAAGTTCCTCCTCATGTTTAGGGGGAACTTCTTATATTCAAGTTTGTGCCCATTTCCTCTGGTCCTGTCACTGGGCACCACTGAAAAAAGACCAGCCCCGTCCTCTTGACACTCACCCTTTAAGTATTTATAAGCATTGATCAGATCCCCCCTCAGCCTTCTCTTCTCCAGACTAAAAAGACCCAAGTCCCTCATCCTCTCCTCATAAGGGAGATGCTCCAGGCCCCTCATCATCTTTGTAGCCCTCTGCTGTACCCTCTCCAGCAGTTGCCTGTCCTTCTTGAACTGGGGAGCCCAGTTTGATGAATTTGATATTCATCAAATGAGTTCTCAGACCCTGGTCCCACACGGGGTTTTTTTGGAAGAATTATGAAGATGCTCTTTTGTGTAAATTCTCCACCAGAACTCACTCCCGCGCTGTGCTGGTGCCCTCTCCTCCCAGCCCTCTTCCTTGGCAAACGCCCACCACCACCGGCAATAACCTTGCACAACAAAGGACTGCACTGATTATCAGAAATTAGACTAGTTTAAAAAAAAAATAATTAATTTCTGCTTCATAAAGCATGGCTGTATTTAGGTCTTTCAAAACACTCTTTAAAACTCATTTCTCAGATCTACTTAAGTCACACACAGTTAATCAGAAAGTGTGTGCATTGTAGAATTATCTTCCCTGGCTCATGTAAATTGCAAATTCATGATGTTACAATGAACTATATCAAGCAGATACTATAAACTTTATAACTTAAGGACCAAAGGAAAATAAAATAAAAAGCCAAAAAGATTTGGTGACCATAACGCTAAATCACTAAATTCGGTTCCAAAGAAATAAATGTGATAGGATTTTGAAGAACATTCTACTTTAATCTCTGAGCTAATAGACTGATGTTATCACCTTCTAATCCTCTGCAGCAACGTGTATTTTGTCAAACAAAGATTTACAGTGGAATTTAATTTACTCTTTGTACTTTTTTTTGGTTGTTTCTTTGTTTTTGTTTCTTGGTTTGGAGATGTGCTGGAGGTTCCAGCACAAGCAACAGATAAGTCTTTGCTTTACATCAGGAGAACACAAAATGATGCCATGACCTATTTAGTGTGCTCTTGATTAAATGCAAAAATCAACAAAATCCTGCCCCCCATTTTGTTTTGGGTTTTTTTCCTGGTTTTGCTTGATTAGTCAATGCAAGAGAGAAGGACTATTTTGCTTTTCATGCTGTAATAGGAGACAAATAGATACTGCAGACTGTATCCCAGATGGTGTAAATCAATTGTTCTGTGTCATTTTGGCCCTAAACTTTCATCCTAATTCTCACTGGAATGAATCATGAGATTCCTTTGAGCTAAATGCAATTTAATTTAAATTTATGAAGAACATTTGTAAGCCCCTAGCTTATTGAAATGGGTTCATATTGCCATATGACTTCACTGTGACTAGGGTCTGGTTCTAGTAAACATCTCACTAGAAAGAGGCATTTGCAGATATTCATGAACATGGAAGTATTTTTCCTAGTCGGCTGCCTAGGTGGAAGACCTCTGTAATCTGTTAAGCAGTTTGTTGCTGCTTTCAGACATAGCTCTGGTTTCCCCTTCCTGTCAGCAAGCGGAGAGGAGTCCAAAACTCATAAATCAGATGCTAAAAACATCAGGCTTCAAAAACCATCAAGCTAAACGCAAAAAGATTGGGTTTATTTGCTTTCTGGTTTTAAAGCCTTTAGAGTGCATTCATATCATGCTGGAAAGCTATTTTCAACACTCATGAGGCTTTAATTTAAAAACAGAGAAAGGTTTATATTAGTTGCCTCAATTCCGGGAGGTGCTGAGGTTGGCACTTCATAAGGCTGACAGGATCACAAGAAATGGCACTGGCAGCGACAAAACATTGTTCCCACCATCCTACTGGCTTATCTTTTCAGAGAGCTACTCCATCATCTTAAAGGTAAACCAAAGCCAAACAGAGTATTTTTCCAATAATGACTATTCATGTAATGACAGATTCATTTCAAAAAGGAGACCCTGATGGCACAGGAATGCTTGAATAATGGAGGAAGAGCTTTGCAATTTGTTTTTTCAACCAAGACATGATCCACGCATTTGAGAGACTGAGAGCCCCTACTTTACACACCTGTAAATGGACTTACAAGACAGAGACCGTAACCCCTTGCTAATATGCACAATCCGGCTCGCAGCACCTAATCACTGCATTCACCTAATGTGCTTAAAGCAGCTGCTCATCCCCTTCGACTGCTCGCAAAAGGACAAGTTATCTAGACTGTACAGCTGGTTTATTCCTTTTGTGGGATAATAAAAGCAGGTAAAGGCGAGTATTCCAAGGAAAAATTAGGCAATATGCATTTTATGGAGAAGCCAGAAACCACAGATCTCCTCCCAAGTTTCAGGCTGTACGGGGCCTGGCTAGGAGAGAGTTAATTTTCTTCATGGCAGCTCATACGGCACTGTGGTTTAGAATTTTGACCAAAACGGTACTGATAATGCACTAATCTAGCTTTTACTGAACAGTGCTTGCACAGCATCAAGGCGGCCCGTTTCTCTCTTTGCCCTTGCAGTGAATAGACCGGGGGGTGGGCAATAGGCTTGGTGGGGGGAAACACAACCGGGCAGGTGACCCAAACTAAGCGGGAAGATACTCCATACCATATAACGCCATGCTCAGCAATACAAGGGAAAACCATTCTTATATCTGACTGAAAAAATGCAGGATAACTCTGTGAGGGTAACATGTCCTCCTTTCGGGTATGGCACCAGGGAATCTCTTCAGGTCAGGGAGCAATGTAAGGGGCATCTCTGAGAAAGAAAATATTTTGGTTTGTGTGCTGTTAAACACAGCAATGTACAGCCAAAGTAAATACAATTAGAACTGCAGTGATAAAGTTATTAGCCATGCCTGTCTGCTTTGCAGGTCTGAATCTAAAAGGCAGTATGTGCAGTAGCTCGTGAAAAATGACTCCTTAATCTTTACCAGTGGCCTCCCTTAAAAATCAATTTCCTTTTCTTTTTCTGAATTAGATTAAAAGGATAATGAATAGTACTGATGGCAATCCTATTCTAAATTTAGTGAGGACTTGCTCGGTGTAATAATGCCAGCCAGCCGGAAAAAGCTGATGGGAAGCATTTTAAGATCCCACAGCTGATGTCCTGTTGGCATCTCACTTGTAGAGTGAGTGCCCACGATACCGTAACAGGGATAACAAAATGCCCGTTTCCCCAGGAGAGCTGGGATGCTGCTCACACAGGCACACAGCAAAGTGGCTGTGGGATTTGTTTTTCCCCCAAGACCTTGCTTAGGTCAGCTAATAAGTTGCACACAGTGCCCCTCAGCAGCCAACAGCTGATAAGGAGAGATAAGGAAGGACAGAAAATTGTTGTGAGAAAAAAAAAAAAAAGGCATCTAAAAGACTGCAAAAGTGGTTAAGCAACATACTTGTAAAGCTTACTCCCCCCGCCCTGACTCCCTTGCCTTACTTTTCCAAAACCATGGAATGTTTAGTCTCAGCACTGATAGCCTTTTCATTTCTGGACAAAGAATACACTGTCCTCAGTAATACCGTACATCCCCCCACGACGCTGCAGATAGCTTCTTTCCGAGGTCGCACATGCAGGCAGTTTAAAAATAAAGCTCCACGATGCTTTTAAATGCCTCTGCTTGAATAGGAAGGGGTGAATCTGGAAATGGGGATTAAAAAAAAACGCACAGAATTTGGAGGGAAAAAAACCCCAAAAGACCGCAAAATTCACAGTCAGAAAAACAGATGCTACACCAAGACTTTTACTCGATCTGAGATGCTTAATGATCTACACTTAGTGCAATTATTTCAGTGTACTTGGGCTGGGTTGCTTTACCCTGAGATAAAGCTGGAGAAGAACAGAGTTGTGACTGTTCAGACCAGTCGCCTGTGTATGTCAACCAATTTTGCAAACGATGTTGTCCAAGATTTAGGTGCCAGCAGCAGTAATGCACAAAGTTGGTAACAAACACAAATGACGTCTGCCCTGAGCAGGCTTAGAGCAGAGCATCCTCTGACATGAGGACGTTGGTCCCTTCACTGGGTCCGGGCAGCTGCAAGTCAAAGGCCAAAGTTGACGTCCTGCACCTGAGCAGCAGATAAAGCAGAGCGCAAAGAAATGCCCCCCTCGGCAGGAAGGACCTCCTCCTGTCTTTAAGCTTGCTCAGAGCTCAAGCAAAGCAAAGCTGGAGCTCTGGACCCCTCTACAGTATGCACACAACAGAGAAAAAAGGGTTTGCCACCGAGCACAAATTGCGACAACAAATGGGTCCTCTTTAGGCCCAAGAGCAGAATCACAGTTACCATCTTCGCATCCGGGAAGAGTTTAACTGTCTGGAATGAGTTACCCACAAAAAAACAGGCCAGCAGTAAGCTTGAAAGCACAGTTAAAATTGCTTCTATTAATGTCAAAGGCATGCTGTGAAAAGTGTTTTGTGTAAGATAAATAACACAAGTGAATGAAGTTATCCCTTCTTGGTTACAGAGAGCCAGAAAATAGCGATTGCTTTATTTTTACAAACAGCTATACTTTATTAGTATTGATTATCCTGTAAGACACTACACTACTTTTAGAAGAGCAAATCCTTGTTCTTCACAGCTTACTCACATGGGCCTTTGAGAAATGTAGTCTGTGATAAACGTGCAACTTCCTTAAAATCTGACCTTGATATCTGCAACCATCTTTATGGTGAGGCGCCATTAAAAATTCATTCACTCTGAGGACACCCTCGGTGCTGCGTCTATTTATATTAATATCTCTGCATACTTTCCTAACAAAAGTATTGTACAAGAACTGAGTATTTTGTTCTTGCACAAAGAGCATTTTACTTTGTATTCTTTCTCGTCGGCAACTTGTCAAGGCAAATAAGGTTATGGAAAATGTCCACAGCCCAACCAGATGGGGGGCTTTTTAGGTATTGTCTTCAAAACTTTCTTCCTGTCTTTTGATTCCGAGCAAGAATAGCCATCCAGCTCACACACAGCTGGCCACTTCAACTCTTTTCCTGTCCCAAGAATGTGTCAAAAAAATCTTATTACGCAGCAGGGAGAGAACAGTGGTTTGTTCACCAGCTGAGGTCGTAGCAGAAAGGTGACACGTGTTCTTTGCGTGTAGAGTTTCTACCTCTAAGACCTCAAGACTTTCTGTGTTGGCAGGCCCTCCATACATGATGCTATTTTTATTGACTGAGAGGACTTGTCCAGGGACCAAATTCCTCAAGTTCTGGCTTGGATGCCTTAGTGAAAGTAAAAGACAAAGAGAAAGTTTTTTGGCAAAATGTCTTGCTGAACCATCGTGGTTTAGCAAAATGCCAAATAACTTACCTCTGACACTGTATCTTTCTTGTCAAATTCATTAGAAAGAGCTAGCGTGCTTTTTACCTCCTTCTAAATCCATATCTTCACAGGCACTATACCTACATTGCTTAATGGGACACAGCTAAAATATTACAGAATACTAATAAAATAAAAAGAAAGACACTCACTGTTACATTCCCTAACTAGCCTAATAGTCCTTCCCCACACAGCCTAATAAGCAACAGGGTCCCCACCAAATATTTGGATTAATTTGAATACATCCAAAGGCTTGTTTCAAGATGTAACGAGCTATCTGATACTCCTTGATGCCAGAGCGGTCAGAAACATTTTAAGAAATAGCACTTGGAGACTTGATCACACTCTTTTTTTTCCTCTGGATCCGAGTACGAGCTTTGTAAAAGTAAATATTCTCTCTGATATCTAATACGTGCTGTATTTTCCAAAGACCAGCATGAGTGCCAAACACAGCTAACTCCACTGGCAGTCTTGGGAAAACAGCATCTCCCAAAGGAGGGGTCCTGGATGTGAACGGCACGTACTCTGCTGTTCTCAGGGCACCGGCGAGACTTGTGCTGATGTAACTATTCTGAAATGCAGAAACACGCTGGGCCTATGCCATATGCTCCCATTTCTCTCCCACTGTGGTGAATGGAGCATTTCCTTCTTTTTACATACTGAAGCATACATTTACATTTTAGATGCTTATCTTTTGAAATAAGGCTAAAAGTGACAAAGGTGAAAAATCCCTACCTTTTGTTACTCTAGCACCATGCAAAGAAGCAAAACCTCCTGTTCATCCCCTCTAGTCATACCTTCCTCTAATCTGGATGTCTCAGCTGACTATTGCCAGGGGGGCAGAAGCTGGCTCCTGGAAGAGCTGCCTCCTGTGCAAGAGGATGAACCACCCATCACCCTGAGAATGGGAGCGCCCATGAGTTTAACACAAGTAACAGGCTCCTGCCAGCACAGGAGAGCTCAGAGTCATCCTGCTGTAATGACAACTGCCAAGAGGAGGTTTTCCAGTGGAACCTGCAACACTTTGCACTTTTTATTAATTTTTTTTTAATTTTATTATTCCAGTCCTGTCATTTCTGCTTACTGTCATTGCTCGCCACTCATTCCCATGTCACTGGTGCTCTTCCAAGCCGCGCAGTTTCCATGTCAAGAACTTTTCTCAGCTCATTAGAGATTGCTGAGGGAAACATTCACAAGGATATGAATTGCAGGAGGATAGACTCTTTCAATTTCATCCCGCTCTCTCCTGGGAACATCTCTTCTCCCTCACAGTCTTTCTCTGTTATTGAGATCTCTTCCCCATAGACTTCAACAATTTGATATAAAGGGAATGACAAAGCCAGGAATCCTTATTACGTCTCCTTGTACTAAAAAAAAAAATCCCCCCAAACATTATGTTTTCCATTATTTTAGCAAGGATTAGCTTGCCACTGCAAATGATGAGTTTTTCTATCTACCTTCCACTAGCCATAGATTTATTTTCAGATGTTAAAATGATGACCCTGAATAAATACAGCATAGCAGCTAGTGTACCAGCAGCCTTAAAAATTCTAACTGTACTATTTCCTTTAAGATTGACAGGTCTCTTCCCAGTAACACAAAGATTGCACAGGTGTCAAGCATGGATCTCTAATTCATTTCAAAGTGAATATTATTGTTTCAGAAAGATGCCAGCTTGGCCACACCGGCACCTGAAAGACTGGCTTACGTTCAGAATAAAGATGTGCTTAGCGCTTTCACCTTCAGAGTGCTTCTTGAACATGAACTCTCAATGGACCACTTTAAAAATAATGAACATATATGGTCCTGTTAAAAAGGGTGACAAAAAAGTGAAATAGAGAGGAGAAACTTGACCTGCTCATGGCACAGCTGCAGATTATGAAAGACCTCTAAGAAAGAGCTTGCCTGGGAAAATATATCCCTTTCAACGTCTATCCTCAGTGGATGAAGCCTGGACTTCTGCCCCCTTTCTACACATCCTTCCATTAGCTCTCTAAATGACTGACAAGTAACTTCTTACGTAAAATTGGATAACACCTGACTGGAAGAAACAAGGGTAAATGTAACAGTCATCTCAGTGAAGGAAGGTCATAAGTGGCATCCCACGGAGACATGCTTGGGGCCTGTATACCACAGTCATAAGCGATCTGGAAGGGGAGAGAGGAGCCAGGTGACAAACATGTATGACGACAACAGTAGTAAAACAAGAGCTGGGTGAGAAGATCTACAAAGCAGGAGAAGCCCAGTCTTCACACAGCATGTGGGTAAGCTATGCAACTCCTTGCTAGAGGATACTGTGGATGGTAGACAATCAAGAAGAAATGAATAAATACATGAAAGCAAGATATCACCCTATTCAAGACGTCCCCGAGCCAGGCAGAGATGCAAAGCTATGTACCTTTCTGCTGAGATACACATCAGAACAGCAAAGGACCTACACTGCAGCCGGCCTGGGACAGCTTTGCCAAAATGGGGATCGCCACTTCACATTACCCAGTTCAGCACAAGCAAACACCATCTATCATGGCACTCTCAGAAGCAGGCTCTCTCCGTCTAGATCAAAACATTCAATATTTACAGCTAGTCCAAGTTTTTGTACATCACAGAAGAAGGGGTTGCTCCTTAGGTTAAAACAATTAAAGGATTAGATGCCTCCCTTTGCCAGAAGATCAAAGGGTAAAACTGAATCAGTGCCGCCTTCAGATTCCTGTTTCATTGCACAGAATTGGTTCTACAAGGCATTTCCAAAATAAACACAACAAGGACACTTTAGTATTCTTTAACAATAAAAGTATTAAAATAATGCTTCAGCTCTCCATAAATTCTTTTGCTAGGTCATTTTGATAATCTTTGTAAAAACAGGGGAAATGCACTGCCACTGTGAAATCTCAAGTTATCCCTTGCTGTCCTCCCCCACTTTGGGAGGTGGACTGTAAAGCAGATTCAGGCTCATAATAATCTAAATGCTTAAGGGCTTTGTGTGACCTGTTGGCTGCACTCTTTTCCTAAAACCTTCCTCTCCCTTCTCTATAGTAAAAAAAACAGTGGTTCACACAGCCTTTGAATAGAGGGTGCAGTTCTGATCCTTTTCATCTCAAAAAGGTTATACTAGTATTGGGAAAGGTAACGAGAAGGGCAATAAGACTGATCAAAGACATGAACTGGCTTCCATAAGAGGAATAACCAATTTGTTTGGGAATTTTCAGCCTGGAAAGCTTAAAGGGATGCTAAAGGTCTACAAAATGTCTTGGAGAGGGTGGGCAAGAACTGATGCTTTATCAGCTCTGCCATTACAAAAGCATAGAGGTGAGGCCACAGGCAGCTGGATTCAAAGCAAATAAGAGGACCTGGCTCTTCATGTGGTGTACATGGGCTGCCAGAACTCCTTCATGCAGCTTGCATGGATGCAAGAAGCTTATGTAGGCTCACGGGTAGAATGTACAAATAATTTGAGAAGAGATAATTTAGGGTTACTAAACAAACAACAAGAATTTCAGGCAATCCTCTGGGCTGGAATTAGTTGGAGGCCGGAGGAGTATTGTGGCAATACACCTTAAACACTTGCCCTAGTCTTACTCTACCCTTAGCAGCTCTTAAGAATCCCTGTTGTCCGTAGGATACTTGATCTGCCTTACTGTAGCCACGGCTTATATTGCAGGGAGAGAGAGGGCAGAGGAGTGGATCTCTTCCTACAGTGGAAAAACTGATGGGTCATCTGCCTCTGCTGGGCTGTAGTCCTGCCCGGGGGCCAGGCAGGGGACTGGGGAAAGAGCATCTAGCATGCCCTTGGCTGGTGCTGATGGGCCAAATTTGAGCTGCTGACCACTTGCAGAAGATCCTTGCTGGGATATACAACATCTCTGTGAAGTGTTTGGGGCAAGACTGCATCATAAACAAGCTGAGGGGCTTCACTTTCTTACCGTATCTGAACAGCTGAGGTTTTGCTTAAATGTTGGTTGTAGCAAGTTTCCAATCAATACCCTACCTGTGGCTCTCAAGTCAAAAGAAAGATATCTTCCTACAGCACTACATAAGGCATTTCAAACCTACAAAAAAAAAATTCAGCAATACTGATTCCATCTTTCTGTGTCCATATTGATTCTAAAGTAAAGAGGAACGTTTTTAAAAGCAGACCAAGGCTTCGGAGGCTGTTACCCCATGCCTGTTTTCTTTATGACGGTATCTAGGCTTATATTTTGTCTGATTGACTCTGGCTGATAGTTATGACATATTGCACAAGAAATCACAGGCTGTAGACTGAGAGGATGACCAAGCAGACCTCAGGATAAATTAGGAACAGACTGTGAGTGTTTTTACTGTGCAGAGAATATGCTACAGCAGCAAACACCGAGAGATGCAGCAGGCATGATACGCATCCCTGCTCAATCAAGACACCCAGAGAGCTTTTAACCACCTGAAGAATTTGAAGGTTGAAGCTTTAAACAAATGCGTTAAACTGAGGGAAAGAAGGGTACTAAAACATCACCAGCAAAATGCACTGACAGTAAATAAATACCACTAAATGCTGATCCTTGGCCAGAGACTCAAATCCAGCTTGGTACTAAAGATACCTAGCTCCTGAAGGCTTTATTTTTTATCTGTTTTTAATAGTAAGGGCTTCATTTGATGTCTCTAAATCTGAATAAAGGTATATATTTTTAAAGAACTATCCTCCAGCCCTTAGACAGACTTGTGCTTCCCAGGAAGAAGCAGGGAAAGGATTTCCTCTGCTGAGCCTTAATTCAGGAACATGGTAAGTCCCATTAACTCCAATATGGCAAGAAGAGTGCATTTAAATAAATACACAGATTTCTTCTCTAGCACAAAGGTAGAGCTTTGATTTAAGACAGTAGAGAACAATACACAGGGGCCACCATCCGAGCAAAACCTGCATGAATGAGCCAGGTAAACTTTCCTGAGCTCGCTTCATATATCAGAAAAAGGAATCTAGACCCCCCTGCTCTAACTGGAGGTGTGAAATTAAATGTCTTTTTTTCTGAGAGAGAAACAGAGGACAAAAAAATGAAACACAGAACAGAACTCTGCTTGAAAACAGAGTGAAAATAAATCAGCAGTGAAAGGATTAGCTTCAGATCAGACTGCCCAGAACAGCCTGATCTGGAAGAGCAGAGCACTCAGGGCTTGTGTTTTTTAAATTAGTTTTAATAAATAGAATCAATAGCTCAAATTATGAAGAAGGACAAAAGCACAGATCAAATCGATCAAGGCTGTAGCTTATCATTATAAGCCAAGGGGTGTCTTCTCTTGTCTAAATGAGATAAGGTGGCACAAGAATCCACTTGCAGCTTTTCAGTATCTTTCCCTGAACAGCTGTACGCAGAGTTGGATACAGAGCCGGAAAATGTTCCTGGTTATCCAAACACAAACACAGCCTCCCTTTCTTTTTTCCCTTTCCCCAGCAGGAAAAAAAAATTAATAAAATTAATAAATAAATCAGGAAATGAATCCTTTGTCCTGAAGATAAATGCAGGAATTTATAGGGAGCATGGAACCAAATAGACAAACAAGGACAAAGTATCCTTCATTATATATGGGATTTAATGCTCAGGTGAAGAGATTCTTGTTCAGATCACTGGAAAAGTGTCTGTCCCCATATTAGGTTAGAAAAGGAATTCAGGAGTTCTCTATCCCCCAGTCAGCCAAGGATTATCCACTGGAGGGGAGCGAGGGGGACGCCACTAACTGCAATCAGGTTTTTGGCAATGGGAGGGGGCGTTTGCACACAGGCGCCTTGTTTTCCTCTTTGTGTTTGGTTGGTTTGTTTTGTTTGTCCCAGAGAGACTTCGCGCCGGGGAAGCTGCAGTGACTCACTCCAGAGCCAGCTCTGCTGACACAGGCACAGGTCACCGAGGAGCCGAGCAGGAGCTTCCCAGGAATGGGGTCCCCACTCCACATGGGGCACCTTCGCCTGGGCACACAGCTGCATGGGTGCTTACAGGTCTCCAGATGTGTCCTGGCCATGTAAGGATACAGCACACAGACACTCCTGCTACACGACACACCACCTACAAGGGCAGGGAAAAATGGAGAATCCTGGCTGCCTCCTTACGCAGGGTAATTGGGGAATGACCTTACTTCAGCTAAGCTTGTTTCGATTAATATTGGCCTCTTTCCCCAATAATGAAACCCAGGAAAAGCATATTGCAGTTCCAAACAGCTATTCAAGTCTCAGCTGGACCGCAAGTCACGAGCCCTGGGTCTGCATGTGGAGGGCTTCTGCTGTTCATCACTGGTGATGAACTCCCCTTTCATCACAGCGGGTTTGTTCCAAACACTACGAGCATCAGCTCTGGAGCACAAGCGCTGCACAGGAAACCAAAGCACTTTAAAAACCCCTTTCCCCCCCCTTCCAATATAACTTTCTCATTAAAATCTAGCCAAGTACAAACTGCCATCCCTGAATTTATTTCATCACATACAGTATAACTGAAGAGGTTTTTGGCACAACACATGACACCCCAGAGGTGAGAGAACAATGCATGGTGCTGATAACCTCTGCTAACTCCTGTTCATCCTCAGGTTGAAAAGCTGACATCAGTTACGTGGGCTTTGTGCCCACATATAGCACATAAGTGTCTTTTTCATTGTTGTGGTTGAATTATAGATAAACAGCAAAAGGGAAATAATAATCTTATAATAATAGAATATATGACAGATGTACTACTGAAAGTCATTCACATGCTCCACTGATGAGTGTGGTTCAAAGCCTATCTGGAATAGCCTTCCATCTTGCTAATAAATATTCAGAGACTTTTTAATCTTCAAGGATGTAATATCGAACATCTGACAGAAAATTCAGTGTAGATCCATAAGCGGTTTTTATTACATTTCAATTGGAAGTAGATTTCATAATGTTTTATGGCAAGCAGTGCCTTTGCCAGAAGACGCAGAACTTTCTTGGCCAAAGTAGTCAGCAGTTAGCTGCAAGGCCGACAAAATAAACAAAACACCAATTATGATTCGAGTACAGCGTAAGTTATTTTCTATTCAGTGAGGAAGAACTGATTTTCCCAGCAGTGTCACTTACACTGTAATGATTATTGCACATAAAACAACTTAAGAAAATGATGGAAAAACAAATTAGATGGGCTGCAGATCATTGGCTTATCTTGACTGCTCACCTTGAGGACAGAGCAAGGGAAACATAATATAGAGTACCGGATGTCAGGGTGCTTGAAACCTCTGCTCTCCTTCCACCTCCCTGATATTTTATATTAAAATTTCAAAACAGAAATAAACATTTCCAGCAGGGATAAAGCATGAAGCAGCACATCTTGCCAGTCTAAGGATGTTTGCTTAATTAAAAACAATGATAACTTGCTGTGACAGAAGATAATTAAGGGGTTATAAATTGTATAAGAACTTGACTTTGTCTAATGCTCTTAATTTTATGTACACAGCTATTTATGAGTAATATGAGAAAAATGTCCACAGCTCGGTGGCTTTTGTTAGCTGACACCTCAGTACTGATGACCATGTGCTAAAGCAATGCAGTGAAAGACTGGGCCCAATATTATGGCACAATCTAACGGAAATCAATAGGAATTTTTCCACTGATATTTCAGCATATATTGGATGGACCTTTTATAGCATGCATAAGCCTGAATAACGGGAACAGAGGTTAAGCAATCAGCAACGTAATGATAATCTCTATATGTGGAGATGGAATCGTCCCCATCAGCGTTTGTAACAAAAAAAATGAGTTGGCCTCACATTCTTCTCCGGCGACATCCACAATCAGCCAATGTACTGTACGTTAAGTGCTGAACATCTTATCTAGCTGATAGAAGTTGCTGCAAGAGGCTTGGTTAACCATGTTTGCTTTTGCTTTGAGGCCAGCAAAAATGACAATCAGCATCACCACCGAACCTGAAATGTCATTGCAAAGTTTCACACATACCCTTCCAGAATCGTTACATTTTTCCTCAGATGAATTTCAAAGGTCTGCATCGTTACTTTACTCTATATTACTCTAATTGCAGCTTCCTTGCAAGATCTCCTACTTTTTTTCTCTATTTTACATGGTAAAAGGTCTCAAGCTTTAAAGATGAGTTGGCCTTGCAAAAAATGAGAGAATGTATGAATTTTGTAGTTGATTACTTTGTTGAGAAAATGTGCCTCTAATTTATACTCCTTGACCCGTTAGGTTAGATGTAGTGCTTGTTATTTCATCTCACTAGCCAACCACTTTTTTTTTTTTTTTTTTTTACATCCGTATCTATTCTTGCAAATAAGATTGTTCAAAGAGTAGGCATGATAGTGGTCATTCTCTCTCACTTTCTCAGACTGAGGCATGCTTTTGGCAATGAGAAAATGAAAGTTTGCTCCGAGTTTGACAGTTGTAAAGGATGTTTATTTCCTAGGGCTTTGTTTATAAGACTGCAGTGTTTAAAAGACTATTTTATGCTGCTTTTGGCAAAAGTTGCAGTTTGTATAAGTGCTACTGTTACTATCATTCACCAAAACAATATTTAGGGCCCATATATTGAGTTACAAAAGAGCAAATAAAATGCAGTGAAGGTATAGAAAGCCACAACAAACATATTGTCTGCCTTTGCGTGTATGCTTTTTGATTTTCCTACCTCCTTCACTCAAGGGTAATCCTCTGAAACACACAGATGTTTCAGCTGATTATCCCTTCATCTGGCAGAAGTAACCTCTGACATAATGAGCATTGCTATTTCAACATTGAGATGGCATGGAATGGTTAGTGATCAGTTTGACACTGTTTTTTTTTTCCAGAAAGGATTTGCCATTATTACCTCTTCAGTAAGATCAACAAGAGGGAAGAACATTCAGATGACAATGCAAGCCAAGCAGAACTTGGAAGGATGCTGTTAGGCAGACTAGCAGAGGAAGCATGGTCACTGGGTTCTGTTACAGCAGCTGCTGAAATACAGATACTGATGCTGGAAAAGGACTTTCCAGCTGGGGGAACTGAGTGCCATGGAAACTCCTACACTGTTGCTATACTTGATGGTCAAGGTGAAATTTAGACCTCTGTATAGTCTAGGTGCACCTTTTTCACAGAATCACAGAGTGATACGGGGTTGGAGAGGACCTCTGGAGATCATCTAGTCCAAGATTAGAAGTCCAAGAAGATTTTTCCTTCTTTGGGGTGTTTTAAGAAAAGCAATTGACATCACATTGAAGACTAAGGCTTCTGGGACTGTAGGCTTCTAGGATCGAGGGCCAACCTGAATCAGTTGAGTTCAGACAAACAAAACCCTGAGTGTTTCTATGTAACATAGGCTGAAGCCTGAAGCTGTTGTTCATATAAGCAGGACAGTAGCATAAGGTGCATTACAGAAATGTATAAACTCCTTTATATGATGAACATTGTAAAGACGTACCCTAGCTGGCAAGCAAGGCATTGCTAATAAAAATAGCAGCCTGCCATCCCTCCAAAGCAGAGGTTAACAAGCTTTCTGCGGAATGCAAAAAATCTTCAAGGAGACGCAAGCAGGAACTTCTGAAGCACCCCCTGCCTCATTCCCTATTTTTGCTGATAACCACCGCTATGTGCGTCCAGCCTGGAGGACGCTAAACAGATGAATCCATACCTAGAACCAAGGCCGCCTCTTGGCAGCCTGACGTGGAGGGGAAAAAAAATAGTCTTTCAAAGCCTTGACCAAAGAGCCAGTCTCCCTGTTTTCCAGCACCACTGGAACGTTTCTTCGAGACAGCGTTCACACCTCTGACAGACAAACAAAATGGCAAAGCCCTAGATGCTGCTGGTCCACAGCCATCCCCACCAGACCAGGGCATCAGTGTGTCCCAAGGGCAAGCCCTCCTTGATGAGCACCTCCTGGAGACTCATGCCTCTGTGTCCAGCCCCTGCAGTGCTCCTGTAAAGCCCAGGAGAGACGTGCTCCAACTTCCAGGCTAAAAGTGATCAAAAACCAACTTGATTTCATAGGGCCCAGTGGGGTCCATGAAATATGCTCAGCCGCACCAATATAACACAGCAATAACATGTATGGAAATCAAGGAAACCAAAGTAATATTGTTTGCTACATGAATACTATATATAAAAAAGTAGCCCTGTAGATGTGTCATCATGTATTTATGAAGGGTTCTAGCTAAGGAGATGTATACAGATAGCAGCTAAACGCACAAACGGTGAAAACCTTCCAATTAGTGCTCCATAGGCAGCCCTACTGACCATAACAGAGTCAACAGTCATCCGTAATTGAAATGCCCACAAAAATCTCCACCTCAGCTGTCTTTAAATCACTGACTGTAACACTACTGTGAAATGCTGCTCTTCTAACACAGTGACAGAAACTGATACGAGAAAAGTACAGAAAAGAACGAAGCGGAAAAGGTGATGATGCAGACGTACCATGTCAGTAAAAATATATTTGGGTAAAAAAAACCCCGAAACGGTATACGCATCACTTAAACATTAAAAAATAGTGCAGCTATGACTTTGTACTGCCTTATTTAGGAGATTCACAGCAGCAGGCCTGCGTTTCATGCTGCTGAGCATAAAGCCTTCTTGTGATGAGAAATGGTTATTAGAAAGGAATATGAAGGTGCAAGAGGTAATTTTTTTTTCTTTTGTACAAGGAAATATATAGCCATAGGAGTATGGTCTGGTGAATAAGGTCTTGAAGGGGCTATAGTCCCAGCTAAACCACTGATTTGTTACCCTGTACTCTTGGGAAATTATTCGTCCTTTACATCCTATAGCTTTTCTGTTTCTGTAATGGATAAAATTATGTTTACTTACTTACCAGGAATGTTGTGAAATCTCTTAATATTTATAGAAAAGGTTGTGAGCCCTAAGAAAAATCATTTCCATATGGTTTATTAAAACAATTAAAATCTCCCCTAATAATTTAAAATATATTTAAACAGTTGGCTACCTATTCCATTTGTGCTTTCAATACCCGTTTTATTTTTCTCTAGAGTGGTTTTCTGTCTACTGCAATAGCACAAAGTCCTGAATCTGCAAATATGTCCAGATGGGTAGTTTCACACCTGTGGTTCGTCCCACTGGAAGGCAGCCGAGCTGCTTGGGCAAGCAATTAGGATGTGTACGAACGCCGGTGGAATCAAACCCTAGATTTTCTTGTAGGGTATTCCCTCACAGGGGCCGCTAATGCCAATTTCAAAGCACTGAGGAATGAGGTCTGGGCTTCATCTGCCATGGCAACAATAAACTGGAGATAGAAAATTACAGCTCCTGGGATTCGGATACAGTGAGTATTTCCCCAAACCAGCAATTCCACCTTGAGAGAGTTGTTGTTCTGCTGGGGCATTTCTTGTTTTGCTGTCATTTTCTGACACAGCCTGTACTTCTTTTATGACTCTCCACTTGCCAAAAAAAAGGAAAGGAAAAATTTCCATAGCAGCTTTGTTGGCCAAAGAAAACTACAGGGACAAGGCAGGTTTTTTAGCGTCAACCCGCTGTCTTCCCATAGCAGAGGCGTTTATAGCCCCTCTTCGTACACCTTGCTTGTTCAGAAATTTCTGTATGTCTATAAATATTCCTGCTGGGAGACTGCATTCCGAGGAAAGACTCCCTCAGACTTGATCGCTTCCTAGTAGTTAACAAGAAGAAAAAAAAATGGATTTGGCTGATCTGTGCTCCTTTTTCCAGCAGTGGAGAGACTGGAGATGCCAGAGGAAGCAGCATGGGCAGTGCTTCCGCTGCTGGAGCCAGATTTGCTTTCATACCTCAACGAGTGCCCGTGGCCCTCTCAGCCACCAGCGCTTCCCATTGAATAGGGTGCCCTTTGACAAAGGCTCTTTCCTCAAAAATTCATATTGGCCTAGTAAAGGCAAGAGCCTAATATATTTATATCATGTTATGGTGCAAGTGAAAAGAGAAATCAAAGCTTACCCTGAAGAAGGGTTAGCACTGAAATCCAAACCTCTCAAAGCCAAGAGTAAGCAAGAGTGTTACACCAGGCGTCGTTTCTAAGCACAAGGCATAGCACAGTCTATAAAATCATTACAAGGCTTTCAGAAGATGTGTAAAGAAAACCATTATAATCCATAGCCTGCCCATGTGACAATCCTTTTCAGCGAAGAAAACCAACCCCAAATAACTACGTATCACTTCTTCCCATCCCATGCTCCTGGTTTTGGGAAAAAGGGACAGGCAGAAAGTCCCTCCTGCCATCGCTACTCTCTCCCACCTGAACCGTGGCCATTTTATCATTTACAGCTACACATAGATGCTGCTGTTTTCCATTCTCATCTTCTTTACCCGGAGCCAAACCAGTGGAAGAAGAGATGGACACCCTGTGCACATGCGCGCTATTCCCTTCACTACTTTGGGCAGGATCTGGTTGTGGGTAAGACTGAGGGAAGGCTTTATGGGTATCCCACTGCATTCCACATTTTTACGTTCAGAACATAAATACAGGACACCAGAAACTCTCCTGAGAAAACAAGCACCACTTCCTTTACCAGTCTTCACACAGTCAATCCAGTTCTTCGTTGTACACTACTATTTCAAATAAAAATATGTATCTGCTGACCATCACTTGAAAGGGTATTCCCTCCTTGCTCCACTCACATGAAGAAGATGAATCAAACATTGAAAACTTGGGAAGTTTTGCTCACTGCATGTTTATGCACATAGTGGTTTTGGAAAACCACTGAAGATTCACAGATTTCTTACAAACAAATATTTACAAATTAATTCTGATTAACTGACTGTATTTAGACAAGGATTCATATCAGAAAGTACATCTTCATGTGTGCTCTGAGGAAACTTTATGTCAGTAGGATCATTACCAGAGCAATGCTCCATAGGCATTCACAAAACAGGATTTCCAGGCAAACGTGCTAAAATGCTGACTAGTAACAGCATTCTTGAGTAGATAAGAGAGCGGACAGAGGTGAAAGCTTCAGCTCGAGCTCACCCAGCAGGTATATGTTTAAAATTGAGGCTGCCCTGTCTATAGCAAGTTCTGAATATGTTACAGTCAAGGATATAGCATTATTTACCTAGTCCGGGCAAAGACAGAGGCTTAAAAAGCTCAAAAGTCATGGAAATATACCTGTGAAAAAGAAAAAGACTTTTTCGTACTCAGTTGGGTTGAAGGCATTTCACTCAGAAACATATCTCCCTCTGCATATAATAACAGTTGGTAATTTCTCCTTCAGCTAACCAGGAGCAAATACATCTGAGTGGCTTGATAAGGTAATGGGAGATAAGAAGCATCCATACTTTCCAGGCTAAGCTTCTGAAACACCTTAGGATGTTTGGAGGAAAACATTAATCAAAAGCAAACAAATCTTAAGCTTTTCTGACCCTAGACGCCCAAAATCAAGGAAGCTGCACCTGAGCAAAGGCAAAAAATTGGGTCCTTATTACAGTGTATGCAAGACAATTAGAAGAAATCATCTTATATGAAATCCAGGCCTGACTCTGACCTATAATTTGAAATAAGCTTCATTTTAATGACTTAAATTTCACTGCTAATAAGACCAGTCCAATAAAACTACAGGCAAAGTGTGTGAAATAATTTACAGGTTTTGTCTGAAAAGGTCAAGGTCTTAAACAAAGAAAAGTGACTTTTCCTACCAAAGTGCTTGCCCCTCGCTGTGTAAAACTAATAGACTGAGATGAAAAATAATACCTGTCTTTTGTGCCCAAAGTATGTTGTTTACCAAACACACATACATATTAATTACCAATCAGCTGCTGCCAGAATGAACAACACGTGGCTGACAGAGGTCCCCATCGCCAGACAGTGAAAATGAACTTAGTTCTTTCCACTAAAGTTAATGAAGCTATGACAATTTAAATTAGCTGTGAACCTACCCCAATTATCTTCTAGCTTGCTGGCACAAGGACACTCGAGAAAGTTAAGCAGAACTAACTAAAAAGCCATCAAGTTAGAAGAGAGTGAGGCAGGTTGAACTTTGCGTGGATTTCTTTCGCTGCTCAGTTGGGTGTCTAACAGGCTTGTTTATTTTTCGTTGCTACGCCAGATAATTCGATTTGGCATTGCGGGGCCCCCTCCTGCACACAAACTGCTGGCATTTAGCGCAGCGGTCCCCCTCGGGATGTGTATTCACTTGGCATCTCTCTTCTGTGCAACACTGCTCTCTGTTCTTGTGGCATTCCCTCCTCCGCTCTCGTCTTTCGCCCTTGTTAAGCTCTCCACAAACCCAGTATTTTCAGCAACACGCCAGCCCCATGGGACCCCCTTGGCCATCTGCAAGGGAAACCCTTGAGCTGCACAGCAGACTCTCCTGCTGGCTTATCAGGCGACACATTTCGTGTGTGATACTCTTCTAGAGGAATTCCATTTGGAGCTTTTAGAGATACCTTCCATTAGAGCTCTCTTTTCCGTTACACCTCAGAAATGCTGCCGGCAAGATCAAACAGTTAAGAAGCTTTTTTTTTTAAAGATTTTTTTTTTTTTTTTTTAAATTTAAGAGGCGTGGCCTGGGTTTTGAGGGAGATAATAAGCTTTATTCTTCAGGGCTGCAATGCTGATATGACTTTGCTAAGGGCCAGATCCAGAAAACGATTAACTCATTCCCGAGCTGTCATTTATAAACCCGAGTGAGGAGCTGAAAGCATACTGTATGGACAAACGCAGATACAGGGATAACGAATGAGTTGTCCTGGCTTTGAGGCTCTTACAGTACAGCAGCTCATACCCTGCTGGGTCAGAGCCCGAGGGGCACGCACCCACCCTTTTCTGCATCTGCTTCTGCATAAATACCCCGAGCTCCCTATGTAAGGGATTGGAGGGCAACTGGGCGAAGCCGAACATCTACAACAGAAACACATAAGCGCTGTAATGTCTTTCAAACTCATAAAAGCACTCTTCAGAACTTTCCCTTATAGCTTTAACTCTGCTCTCCCAGGCAGCGATAGTCACATATGAGTGTCGATAGGATTCCCTGAGCCAAACGTCTTGGCCTCCCTAGGTGGGATGAGATACTAAGTTAATACATTTTAGTATTAGAAAAGAGAAGGCAACAAAGTCTAAAATACAACATTTTAATTCTGTACAGTGAAAACTGATGAGTTGTGAGAAGCTGTAGTAAGGGGAGTAAATGAAGCTCAGAAATCATCCATAGTGTTGAAGAGTTTAGCGTGGCATATCATTCAGAGCAAAGGAAAATTAACTGCTGCATAACACTGGTGAATTCATGATTCCTCAAATCTGTTTTGTGATTCATGTTCTCGTCAGAGATGTAAAAGGCCTCCATCCTACTTTGTAATGTCCCCTAGGCTTACCAACTTCCCCATTTTAACCATATTTTAGTTTAAAAGCTACTTATTTCTGATCTTACCAGGACTTTTCTCTCTTGCTGTGCCTCTACACTAAATCTTGGTATTTGCCAGCTCACATCTCATGAATAACATTACTGTCAAATTCTTCTAGGTTATAATTATATGAAACAAGATTTGAATGGGGAGGCACCCAAGACAAAGACACCCTATTTGAGACGAGAAAATGTAACACCTACAAACGATTAGTCTAATTTTCCAAACACTTTAGAAAAACATTGATGATAATCTCATTCAATAGGCATGTTTTGGTCCATTGTACGAAGTGAAACAGACTATACCTAAAGCGCCTAATGGAGAGGCTTTATTTTGGGACATGGACCAGCCCTAGGAACCCATTTTGCCTGGTATCAGACGTGTGGGGATGTGACACGGGCCCTCTGGTTTTGGTATGTGTCGACAAGACAGAGGTGGCCAGAAAAGCCAGAACTTGTACACTGGGAGAATCTCCCTGTAGCTGACCCCAGAGAAGGGCATCAGCTGGTGTAGACCTTGGTACCCTCTCAATGCTGCACGGAAACAAAATCAATTCTTGGCTTTCACTGTGTGTCCCTGCAAAAAACTTAGTGATTTAACAAGTCATATACTTGCCATTAAATTTTAAGTGAATGCACTTTCATTTCAAAGATACATTAGATATATACATATGCATGTATCTATACATCTTCAGACTCGGTCATACATCTCTCATAGAGGCATCAAGCTGCAGTTATTGTAAGTCGGGTGAAAGCCATGCCTATGTATTTATTGCCATAGTATCACGAGCAAGCCAGCGGAGAGTGCTGCACTGCAGAGCATCTCCTATTGTGTGCAGCACACCTCCTTGTGCTGAAAAGCTCCTGAAGCTTTGGAAACTGGATGTTTCTATAGAGATATGTACTTGGTAATTTATACTAGCTGAGGATCTGCCCTGCAGAGTTTATTATCCTTCTTTAGTGTCACTTTCTTCCTTCTCTTTTTTCTCTCTTATGCTCTGCCTATTTCTTTTTATCCTCCCAATGAAAATGTCAAATACAGAATCCAGCATAAGCGTTGGACCACTCCACCAATATACAGCCAGTGATTGTACAGCAATCTCTATAGCTTTCTGCTTCAAAGTGTGAACTGATCATAAATTCAGGAAGAGAAGAATGTAGCATTAACTGCAGACTTTTTCCTGCCCTAACAGAAACAAAGCTGGTTTAAATGAAAAAAAAAAAAAAGAAAAATCTTTAGATAGCATGTAATATGTTCTGAATATGCTCTGCTATGCAAATATTCTCATCCCCTTCTGATAATATGTGGGCTTATTGATTAACCATATGATTAACCACCATAACACAGGGACTTGAAAGCTTCATGGGTCTTCATTTTGTTAGCTGGCTTTATCCTCTCCACACCCTGTCTTTCTCAGATTAAGGTCAGTCCATCAGTATAAACACCTGAGCAAGAACTGTAATTGTTCCCAGGTTTCAATGTTGTTTCAACTTCAAGTGTGAAAGCATAAAAAAAATATCCTAATTTCAGCTCTCAGTAAGTGTTGCAGCTACTGTTCACATCATTTGCAGCTTCTGTCGCAGGGAAGCACGTCTGACTCAGTACATAATACAGAACTTGCTATTTCAAGGCAGCCACTGTTTTAGCGGTCAGACATCTACTCAGCCTTGACTTGATAGTCTAAAATAAATATCCTTGAGCAATCGTACAAAAACACCTATGCAGAGAGCAAGTAAAAAATCCCACTGTTTATAGTTTGCAGATGCCTGGGAGAAAACACTCTATATCTATATCTCTAAACCACTCTTGACAATGGCTAAACTGGCTAGTGAAGCCAGAGAATGGGTTTTGAAATACAAAACACCAGCTGATCAAGTTTAGGCCTTCTTTATTTTACCTGCAGTTTTCTCTTAGCACTTTGACAGATGGGTGCCAAATGATGGACCGTCTCTGTTGTCAATTATTTCAGTCGTCTCAGCTGCTCCTTTCTAAAACTGGCACCACTCTCCTGTTGAAGCCTCTGGCAAGCTAAAGTGTTAAACAATTCCCTTTAATTAGCTGAGTCACATTTCCAAGTTTGCAAGCTTTCTTTGGGGAGCTTCCATTCTCAAGAGATGTTTCTCATATAGTCCCCAGGGTGTGGAAACAGTCAGGCAGAGGGAACCCACTGGTCAACATCTACACGCAGCTGTCGGCTGCCGCACTTGTAGCCCAGCGAAGGAGGGCTAAACATCAAGGAAGTAAAGCTTAGAAGCAGGAGAAAATTAGGAAAGTAACTGAGTAAAGTTACTTTCAGTAACTACTGTTTCAGGCAGTCTCTCTTTGTAACAAATACAACATGACCAAAATTGATTTCTTGATACCTTTTTAGTCACGGGATGCAGGTAAAATGCTGATATTAACTTTTCTCTCACATAACTCCTCAGGACTGCAAGCAGAATTGGACGAAATGCCCTTTTTCACCTCCCTTCTTAAACTGCCTCATACTGTTGCTTTGCTTTGTCAAATCAGAGCTATAGCCTGCTGCCCCAATGGTTGGATCTAGCTGCTGGAGCAGAGCTCTCCATTTCCCTGGGATACCGTAACAGTGACTTCAAGCACTGCTGAGATGACAAACCCAAAAGCAAAGAAGGGTGCTGTAAGAGAATGAGTAAGCTTTTCCTGGCATTCCGAGTTGTGTTCCCAGCTGATATTCGTGTGTTTCAGTTTAAAGTAGTCTGCTAAATCTTAAGAAGGATCCCTTCTTTTCTGAGAACAAGTTATTTTTGTTTGTATCACTTCCTCAAAGCAAGACCTCTAATGACTAAATGAAATCTTAGTGAATACTATGGATGCATTACAAAGCTTGACAGTGGATTTTAGAACTGTTTTAAATCTTCATGGAGTAAACTGTCAGCCCTCTATCACTCTGTGAGGCAATTAATAGTTAATACTTTAACACGGATGAACCTACATTTCCCATCTGAATTTTCAGCCTCTGGCTCCTTATGGTCTGAGCCATCTACATTTCTCACGGGCATTTTGGTATCTATAAAACGTCCCCCCTGCAAACACTCAAAGCACACCAGCTGCAGAGAGCTTGCAAATCTGCAAGAAGCAATGTACAAACCAAGTTGTAACTATCCTCTTGTGAGATTTTGGCCTGTAAGTGAAAAAGTAAATGTGGCAGCAAAAACAGTAATGAAAATCCATGGTTTCTGATCCCCGCTCTGTTTCCGCATGGTAAGTACAAACTGAAATCCCTCACTGTTAAGAGGCTGCCAGCCCTCCCCTTGGCAACACTCTTGCTAAGGCAGGTGCTAATCCAACCAGGAGCAAAACCCCAGCTCTCGTACCATGCCACAGAGCTCATGTTCACTGTGGAGCGTAAGCTCTCGCTGTTGGCAAACCAGAAACAAAGAAACCCATGACGACAGCATGTGTCAATGGCCTCAAAAAATAAAAATAAAAAAATAGTAATAAAAAAATTCAGCCATGGCAAACACCAGAGATAATGGTTGTTGAGGGCAATATTTTTACATTTATTCTGAGTTTTCTTACCAAGTAGCAGAGCTGGCTGCCACATGCCAGCGTCCCAACTTAAGAAACAGCTGTAGTGGAACAAAACCACACAGGAACAGGAGAAGTGCCTGAGGCTTATCAGGCTCCTGTTCACTCTGTAAAGCTTTCACAGGCATATTATTCAACATAGAAAAGGCACTAGGAAAGCTTAGGAAAGCTATCAAAACCACATAAGAGAAGGTGAAGTGTACTGAAGAGACCCCCCCCTCCTTTACATCAAATGAACATCAGCTGCATCCAGCACTCCCAGAATGAGCTCTTAAGTGAAAAAAAGTACCTTGCAGGAGCTGTACTTCGCAAGAAGTCGTCTGCACTTGTGTCCTTAGACACTGTGGCCATCTATGCTCAAGTTGCTACACCAATTTTAAAACCCTTTTGACTCATTGAGGCTTTTTGAGGAAACATAAAGCAAAGTTTTTCTGTTACCAAGAGTGCATTTGCAACAGCATCTGGAGCAGCAAAGTCTATTTTAGTCACCCAAATCACCCCGCTGGGCACTCAGCAGAGAGATGCGTAGGAAGGCACCCCTTTGACCTTGAAGGGAAAATCTGAGGCTTATCTGTCACTTACTTAATAGTTTTTCAGCTAATATATCTCGCTTTAGCAACACTAACATTTGGTATATTCAAAGCAACTCTACATGATTTTCATGGACAAATTCTTAAGCCATGCTGAAATCAGTCCCGGGGCTATACTGACTGAATGGGACCAGAACTGCCTCCCGATAAACCAAAAGTTGGTGTAAGTGAGAAGAGAGTCAAGCTGAGAGATTCCAACTCCAATATATGCAAAGTGCAAAAAGAAAGGATTCGTTCCCTGTTCTCAGTGGCACCAGCGTTGTCGTCTGCCTGTTTCACAGAATACACACTCCCATTTTACTAACAGGTGCTTTTTGGTGGTATAAAACTCTACTGCTTTGCAGAAATTATCAACTGCTTTTTCTTAATCCCTAGAAGGCAGATCTTAACTGTGTAATCTAAAGAAACAGCCAAAGCAAAATTAAACAAAATTAGCAGTGTATGTCTGGAACACATTTAGATGACCTAAATCACAGGTGGATTACTTTTTCCTCTAGTTGGAAGAATGATTTAAACTTTTACTGACCTTCCGTGGTTAATTCCAACATTTTTACCTCAGTCTGCTTATTCAGTGAGCATCACAACTCCTCTTTCTGAATGAAACAAAACTTCTGCCCTAAGAAAACTGTCAGATAGTAACTATGGATATATTGTGGTGTGTGTAAAATCAGGATAGAGGTATATTTTTCCAACGAGTGACATACTATTCTTCCTTGTAACCTCCCTCCAAACTTGCCACTCCACTTATTAATCAAAGGGTTTATCCGGGACTAGTCCTTTCATTTTTGCTTTAGGTCGTAACCATGTAAGACGGCTGTGGGTGCTTTTAAAAAAGTTAAAATGAAAACAATCGCATGCATAGTTATGTACTTGCCATTGCATAAGCTCTTTTGCTCGCCTGTGCTACTGACACAGAAAACAGCTATCATACAGAATTGCTCATGTTACTTTATGGAAAACAAAGAGAAGCTTTAAGATAGACAAAACCCTTCCTTGAGTAACGCGGTATGGTATCTTTATGTTATTCGCCCTCTCCAACTGCAGTCGTGCTGCTCCTCGGGTAGAGGAGGATCGCTCTCTGGGTGTTATCAGAGTCCCTTCTGTAATGCCTTCATGATTTCAAAAAGAAAACATTAAGTCGCTTCTTGGCAAACAAGCACAAACCTTTGGAAAGCTCCCGCAGTACAAACAAACACTCATCATCAAGTTGTTTGGGGCAGACAAGTTGCACGACACATTTCGACAACGCTAAAGCAAGCTGTAAAGAAAGCTTAGGCTTTATGCTTCAATTTACTGTCACAGCACCAAGGAAGCTTGTTTAAAATTTAGTCTGCGCTTTGCACTGTAACGTACCATATCTTTTCTTAACAGAGATCTTGAAATGAGCACGATCAGAGTAATAGAGAGGAGCTCTGAGATGTAATTAAGCAAGTGTCAGAGGAAGGGCTGTGCTCTCCAAACAGCTGGCGTAAGTCTCCCGAGCGACTCCCTGCGAGCCCGACCCTTGGCTTGCCAAGCAGCAGTTTGTTTTGAGAGCCAGCAACAAGGCTGCAGGCTTCCAACAGTTCCCTCTGCCTACTTACAGTTCGGTGGTGTTCGTGGGGATGTCCCGGGGAACCTGGACCACCTTGCTCTCCTGACAAATGAAGACCCTGCCCGTGCAGCGGCAGGGGTGGTGCTGGCATCCCCAGCAGCCTACCAGGAAAACCAGCAGACAGGCGAGGACCAGAGACATCTCTGTCTTCACATCTGCGCCTGTCTCCTTCATCTCCAAGGGACGAAACACAGAGACCTCCCAGCCCAACTCCCTGAATGAAAGACCCGCCCCAAAAGCTGGGATGAACCACGTGGCTCTTGGGGGATGACTTCTCAGCAAGTTTTGGTTCATGCCCCAGATCCTTTATGACCTTAGAGTAGGGATGGAGATGAGCAATCCTGATTTTCCATGAGAAAAGTATTTTATATTTAAAGTGGTGTTGAAATCACGGACCCCAGCCGAAGTAACCAGGGCGCTTTCGACACACTGAGTTTCTGCACTTGGAAAAGTTCCTTCCTTCTCAGCTACGCTATTTTGCATCCTTTGTTTGGTCAGACCAAGGGACAACAAACATTTTTACTTTCTATGGCCCAGGCACATTTGTCCCTGAAGGAGGGACACTATTTATGCTCCCCTTCTTGGACCCAAGAGCCCCTGCTTTTGTATTCCTCCTAGGCAAAAGAAAAGCGTTATTTTTTTATAGGGTATATAATATATATCTGATAGGTTAAAAGCTATACAGTCCTAAAGCCAGAACTAAATAACACACCTTGTTTTTCAACTGTAATTATTCTTCATGTACTTGCTGATTTATCTCCTCTTTTCCTTGGCACCTTTATAGGAACCCAAACAGGAGAAAATGCCACCATCCCAATGGTCCCTGGGGACTGGTAAGCTAATTTCATCATCTGGAAAAACATCCAGAAATATACAGAATGCCTATTTGTGACACAACAGGATGAAGACAGCTTCAATTATATCAACATAAGGCCTGGACTTTGAATCCCATCTTGGAGTCCTTATTTGTTTTGTTTACTTTTTGACTGAGCTAAAATGTCTTTCTTGTTACAAATACTAATCCTTGGGGAAGGGACCTGGTCAACTCTTTGCTGTTACTCCAGGCTATCATCTGGAACCAGGGTTTGTCTACAAGATACCTAAAATGAGAATTTTGACATACAAAGATGAGGGTTTTTTGATAATGTTGGGTTTTTTCGGGTATTTTATTGTTGGGGTTGCTTGTCTGTTTGTTTTTCTTCTAATGTGTCAATAGCTGTTTCAGACACAGAGCTTTTAAATCACATGCATTTTAAATGAGCGCTGGAGCTGGATTGTCATAGGTAATTCTGCTGAACTTGACTCACATTCAATCCTTCACATTGCTCAGAAGGATTTTAATCTTGTTAAAAGCAGCTGTTGTTTTGGTTTTTTATTTATTTTTTTATTTATTCTGCCATAATCAAAAAGCATACACAAATATAATGAGGCACAAGACAGCACCTTTTCTCTAAAGTGTGCTGGCCGAAAGATTCTACCATTCTCACCTTTAAAATAAGCATCAAAATGTAGATGTTTCTGAAAGGACCTAATTATTATTTTCAAAATTAATTCAACTGATTCTTTAAGTTACCCTAATTTCAACAAATCTCACCAAACATTTGTTATTTTCCCCATTCACTTAAACCCACTCAAGATGAGAGCAGTGATTATTTACATAAAAAAGGTTAAAAAAAAATAATCACCACAATCTGTTCTTTCTAACAATGATAATCTTGCAATAAATTCTAAGAGTATTCATTTAGCTGTATGTGTAAAACACAGTCTATTTTGCTAAGCTGTTAAAGTTTCATGAGAATGACATTGACCGTCAGAAAAAAAGATTTTCTAAAATATTAGTGACTTTTTCCTCAAATATATAAATATTCCTTGCTTTAAAAAATATTAAACCTACAAGATCTTCTGAAATGAGTGCCACCTTTACTTTCCTTCATACTCAATGGGATGAAAACTGCAGAACTAAGTCCTATGGTCAAAGAAATTCCCATATAATAAAAAATTGCTATAGTCCACTGCAAGTTGGACTAACTATACATTTCAGGATTAAACAAATGCCAGGAAGATAACTAATTTGACATTTTTCTGATTTGTAAGCCTCTACTTTCCGCAGCTGTAGGTTAAAAAAAACCAACCCAAAACAAAAGGCAAAGCCTGAGGAATATGCAGGGCACAAGAACATTTGGTTACAAATTCATGTAAGTTGTATCTCTTCATCCTGAAATACATCAATATAAACGGTCATCTTATACTGACAAAATGGATAGTAATATTTATGACAGTTTTAAAAGCAATAACATTTTCTGAATGTCAAAATAATTTGCACTGATACGAGGACATTGCAATTTGATTAACTCTGAGTTTCATATATCAAACTACAAAATTTGTTTCAGATGGTAGTAACAATTCTTCTATACGCAAAAGTCAGGAGATCAAAAAATATCACTAGGGCTACAAGAGATCTTTCTAATCATTAGTGACTTTCAAAACTATACCAAGTGTGCTTTATTTTAACACAACTAGTAAACCATAGATGTTTTTAAAACATCAGGTCAGATCCAGCAGCACATCATGAGCATAATTAAGAAAAATTGGAGGGAGGCTAACTCCTTCCCTTTTTTGTTTGGTGAAGCCATTTTATCAGTACAGTACACATTGCTTTGCTTTCGTTTACATCAGGTAAGAGCGAGATGCAGAGTACTAAATAATAAAAAATAAGTAATAAAAACCCCCCCAAGATTTTCTTGAAACACTATGGAGGTAAGACTTTTAGGGAAATATCCAGTTAAATCCATTAAGTTCAAGAAAATCAGAGTACTATGCCAAATGGAACTAACATTTCATTCATATTAGAGCAAGCACTAATTCAAGACCACACTAAAACTATCTGAGGATAAATAGAGATTCAAGAGGATTTCCAAGTTGCTTTATATATGTGATCTAAGGTCTTGAAGAATAGACTCCAGTGTCTATTAATTTTGTGAACTGGGAGTCTCTCTCCTGATTTCTGTTCACGACTGCCAAATGACACACAATCACATCACTACAGTCCCCTGGATGGATGAATCAGCTGACGACCCTCTCCTGATGGGTTTTATCAGTGTCAGGTTGACGGTTGGACTAGATGATCCAAAAGGTCCCTTCCAACCAAGGCAATTCTATGATTCTATGTTACTAGTTCAGGAACACAACTGTCTCATCTTAGGAAGAAAACCTATGTAAAGCAGGGGAAAAAAAATACAAAGATACCTCCCGGGTTTCTTTCTGGGAGGTTGCACTCATAAGGGCTTCTTGAGCACCTGGCTGGAGCTATCACCATGCCTGAAAACCCAGAGGGCTTGTTGCAGGGAGTCTGTGAACGCTACTTAAAGCTAGTCGTAAATATTTCCCACATCTTTGTGCCATAATGGGGTTTGATACCTTTTCCTCAGTAGCTTGTTCAAAGCAACGCGGGGGGCAAACCCGTGTCTCCACAGACCTGCCACCTTCAGAGCACCATGTGCTAGCAGCAAAGACCTGTCTCACAGAGACAGCTGATTTGGATGGCATTGACGTACATACAGTTGAAAGTTTAGATGCAGAGATGATGGTGCTTTCAGATATTTATAAGAGCCTTGTCTTTGCACCCCTTTGCAAAAGAACTATGCTCCAGCTGGCAAATTAGTCTTGAGAGCGTAAACTGTTTTCCTGAGTAAGGAAACAGAAATTTCCTCAAATTGAAGCACTGCAGCATCAGACACACGATTAAGTGAATTATGACAGAAACTCAACAATGATTTTATAGATTATGTAATTAGATGGCTTCTGGGACAGACAGTTAATTCAGGGTTAAATGGTCGCTGAGGCATCTTTTTAAGACAGTAGTAAAGGTCTCCAGTTGGTAGGACTGGCCTCTAAAGTTAGCATTGGCCTCTAAATTTAGCATTGGTCCAATTCTGCAAGCACTGAGCCAGAACCACTGAGACATTTTGCTGCTCCCATCCTCTGACCACATGGCAGCGCCTGTCCCAGGCCATGCCATTGCTTGGATTGCTGGGGATGCAGCAGGAAGTAAAATGAACCACCCTAGTTCTCTCCCTCTTGCCCTCGCTAAACTTGCTCCAAATATACTGAAACGACCCTAAGTCCTTCCTCCACCGTGCTGACATGGTTGGCTCAGCATTTAAATCCAGCTGCTGGAGCTGTGGGAACAGCTCTTTTTGGTAAGGCAGGAAGTTTACCAGGTGTTGGAGTGTATCAACCTACAGGCAAGCAAGTTTGCAGCAGTTGCAGGTGTTTCTCTCTTTTGAAGCAAAACATGACAGCTAATTAAGTAAATACACTTTCTGCTAATGCTTCCCAGCCTCCGAATAGTGGCTAATTACTGAACGCCACTGTAACACTGGCTTTGCTTAACCATGAGCATTCTATAAAAATGCGTAGGCAAATAAATTGACTGTATGCACAGATTAACATACAGACTGCACCCAAAAGACGTTTATCCTTCAGAGTGGAGATTTCTCACTCTGCTGGTGATTTCCAGCATGTAGGTTCTTCCTATGGCTTTACAGGAGCAGTAGCATCTATTGTCCTGACTACCATGCTATGGTCAGAAAAAGGTGGTTTCTGTCCAGAAAAGCTTGCAATGCGAGATATAACAGATAGATGCCTTAGAGGAAATTAATAAGAGGGAGTCTGACACATCATTGATTTACCTTTCATCAATGAACAACTCGGGTTTTAAAAAAGCATAGCGCTCAGGCCAACAGAACATTTACCTGATAAAAATATAGTGGTTTAGGCTTCTTTCCAGAAATAGTCTTTCTGAACAGATATATATATATATATATTTTAGCTTCATCTTTTTCCATGAATGGGGATTATTTTTAAATACATTTGAATGGCCAGACTTTATCTGTGCCCTCAGCACTGAGAACATAAAACATTAAACTAGCCTAATAAAAGCAGTAGCTTATTGCTCTCTAAGTTCTTTTGGCCAACTGCTCATGTGCAACCTTAACTCTGAAAAAAGGAGTGAAATGGAGACAGTAAATTAGCCACCAGAGGGAGCGCATTCACTCGAGAAAACACACTACTGTAAGGAAAGGATTAGAAATTGTATGGAGTTATGGTTATGCAGATTTCCTGCGTCCGCCTGGCTTTTGACTTCAAAACTTGGCCGTGATTAGTTCCCTTATTAAATATCACCTCTGCAGAGCAGCACACCACATGGCCTTGTGTTTAATGCAGCAATAACTGACCCCACCGTCTCTTGCTTCCCCCCTGTTATCCAACCCCCACCCCTCCTCCTTAAAACCTGTTTAGCACCTGAGGTAAAAGGCCCTGTTGATCTGTTTGAGTGGGGAAGGACACTGCCTTGCTGGAGAGCACCTCTGAGGAGAAAGACCTAGGAGTCCTGGTGGACAACAGGATGACCATGAGCCGACAATGTGCCCTTGTGGCCAAGAAGGCCAATGGCATCCTGGGGTGCATCAGGAAGAGTGTGACCAGCAGGTCGAGAGTGGTCATCCTCCCCCTCTACTCTGCCTTCGTGAGGCCCCATCTGAGTCCTGTGTCCAGTTCTGGGCTTCCCAGTTCAAGAAGGACAGGCAACTGCTGGAGAGGGTACAGCAGAGGACTACAAAGATGATGAGAGGCCTGGAGCATCTCCCTTACGAGGAGAGGCTGAGGGACTTGGGTCTTTTTAGTCTAGAGAAGAGAAGGCTGAGGAGGGATCTGATCAACACCTATAAATACTTAAAGGATGGGTGTCAGGAGGATGGCGCTGGTCTTTTTTCAGTGGTGCCCAGGGATAGGACCAGAGGAAATGGGCACAAACTTGAATGTAAGAAGTTCCACCTAAACATGAGGAGGAACTTCTTTCCTTTGAGGGTGCCAGAGCCCTGGAATAGGCTGACCAGGGAGGTGTGGAGTCTCCTTCTCTGGAGACATTCTAAACCCGCCTGGACAAGTTCCTGTGCAACCTGCTTTAGGTGGACCTGCTTTGGCAGGGGGGGTTGGACTAGATGATCTCCGGAGGTCCCTTCCAACCCCATGTGATTCTGTGATTGTGCCCAGCGCAGAAGGGCCTGGGACACTTCTGGCGTCTTGGCTGACACTTCTGTGAGGATAGAAGCACCTCATGTATTTTCAGACCATGTGAGACATATGCAAGAGATGCTACTGAAGTCAGAGAATAGTCTTTGCCACCCGATCTAGTACTGCTCCCCAGGTTCGGGTCTGTTCACCCCCAGTCGATAATAAAAGACACAGCCCATCTGCTAGGTTTCTACCACATGTCTGTAGAAGCACAATTATAGAAGTACTTTTCCTTTGCACTGTCCGTGAGTGGGCTTGACTAGACCCAAAATAACACACAAGAGACACCGAAGCCTGCCTAGAATCACACTTTGCATCATGTATTCTTTCCCGACTCCTTTCCCAGACAACAAAGCGTACCTGAAGGCCAGAGATGTGAGACAAGAGAAACCTTGCCTAATTGCAGTGTCAAGTAGACCTGCCTACAGACAACAATAACCATACACTGTTCACGTTAGCACCCATAGAACCTCATGAAATCCAACAGGGACAAGAGCAAAGGCCCAAACCTGGGGAGGAGAAACTCCCTGCAGTGATACAGGCTGGGCACTGCCTGGCCAGGGAGCAGCTCTGCCAGAAGATTGAGAGAAGTGATTATTCCCCTTTACTCAGCACTTTCTAGACCACATCAACTGTGCTGCATCCAGTCTGGGACACGCAGTAGAAGAGAGACATCGTTTAACTGGGGGGAGTTCAGGGAAGGCCACCAAGGTGGTCAGGGCAGGAGCCCTCGCCCTGTGAGTCGAAGCTGCGAGATCAGGGCTTGTTCAGCCTGGGGAAGGGACAGCCTGTGGGGACCTAACAGCAGTCCCCAGTGCCCATGAGGAGGTGACCAAGAGATGGACCCAGGCTCACTGCAGAGGTGCGGGGTGGGAGAAAAATAAGCAACAGGCATGAGTTGAAACAAGGAGATAATTTTTCACCTTGACGACAGTCAGGCAGTGGCACAGGTTGCTGGAGGGGTTGTGCTGTCTCCTTCCATGCAGGTTTAAAAGACCAGATTGAATAAGCCCCTAAGCAACCCAGTCTGACCTCACAGTTGACCTCACTCTGGGCAGGAGGTGGGACCAGAGACCTCCGGAGGTCTCTTTTCCACCTGAATTCTTTTGTGATTCTACTTATGGCTCAGAAAAAAAGTATCTCCCTGGGATGTTTAAAATAGAGACTGACTACTCACACTTTTCCTCAAATCTACACTGTCAGTTGCTTTTGAGCAGTTACAATGTACTACTCAGCTATTAGTCTTTAATCCATAAATAAAGGAGGAATGTTCGTCAGCATGAAAAAATAAACCGGCAATGCTTCTTGTCCACCATTTCCAAATTCATGAGCCTGCCGTCTGGGAAGCTATGCAGTTTAGCAGCAAACCTAAACTTCTCACTCATTGAAATTCAAGAGGCCATTAGTACTTTCAAGTACAATTTATTATGAAATAAAATGAATTAAAGAAACTTTACCCTAATGATGCCTCCACACCATGTCACGTAATTAGCATCTCCTATTAAAGAAAGAGAGCAGCCTGGCAGAGCATACATGAGGAATTTCAAGGATTGAAGTACGGAGATAACTAAGGAGAAAACTTGCTCTAGTACTTACAACCAGCCCACAGAGAGTACAAACAACCTGTTGTTTGGTGAGCAACTAACTTTGCTGAAATTCATTCAAATTAGATGAGCATTTCAGGCATTGAAATACTTTAAAGAGGTCTGAAAGGGAAATATCTTTAGAGCATATCAGAGGTCACTTAACTTTCTACTTCTTATGTCTTTATTTTCAAGATACTCTGCAATGCGTAAAACTATACCTTCTCTTTTCTTGACCTCATACAGCTTAGGAGAAACCACCTCTGCATGAGAAAAGGAAGAGCTCAGCCCTGATTGATACATGAAAGACACTAAATATCCTTCCGGGAAATTCATTTCATTCTGACACTTAATAAAAAAATAAAAAAAAAGAGGTAAGAATGACAAATTAACATTTGTTAAGGCCTCTAAAGAAGATGCAAATGACTAACTAATCCCTGTAGCAGATTGAAGAAAAAAGAGAGAAAAAAAAAGAAAGCATTGTGCAATTAGTGTAGGTTATTAATATTGATAGAAAAAGGCTAAAAAAGTGGTTCAATTACTTTGCAAGAGTTACAGTGTGTTGTATACTTTTTACCTTCATGACAGGTAGGCTAAATAAGTTGCCTGAGGTGATAATTAGGAGCCAAAGAGCCACCAAGACTTTTTTTAACACTATACAGTGAGAATGAATATTTCACCTTTGTTTTAAAGCACCCCTAGAAGGGCATCCAAGGTTTTTCCTTGCTGAAGCTTTTACAGCAAATTAAAAAAAATAAATATATTTTACTGCATTTAGTGACTGATGTAGAGCTACTTTAAAACCTAAATATTGATCCAATCTCTGGCAGCCATTTTCCTCTTCCACTTTTCCCTGCTTTTCCCGCTGGGTCTCCTCAGCTCTGCTGAACAGTACTATTTTCCGCAAACGGATCCAGTGAAGTTAATAAGATTATTTATGGAACAAGGTTCTGCCAAACATGACTAAAAAATTCAGAATCTGCCCCTTAGCGTATAAAATAATGAAAAATGACACATGCACTTAAATGTAAGCAAATGAGCACTGAAAGGAAAGCTGGGCATGTCTAAGTCTTTATGCAACTGGAGCCGGGGCAAATAAAAAAGGAGCAGCTTCCAGTTGCTTCAGCAAGCTTGAATTGGTGCTATAGGACTGCCCAGTGATATATTCCGCTTTGGAATAGTTTTCATTTGACACCTTTTTTTTTTTTTCCCTGCCAGGAAGCAGGTTATTGCACGGAAGGTGACAGAGAGGAGCCTCTGATTCTTGATCTGCCTGCAAGTGCTGTCAGTGCGCAGGGAGCAGGTCAGCCACAGCCCTCTGCAAAAGGAGAAGAATGAGGTCCTGCCATTACTCCTAAGGCAAAGAAAGAAATGGCAGGTAGACTAATGAGATTCTGCAAATGATGAAAAAGAAACTTCTCCATCTCTCTCAGGTACCTTACAGTCCTCATTACCATGTTATCAAAGCACCTCGCACTTCTAATGCCCATTTTTTCCCCCACTTCTATGGCACAGAAAGACCTCTAGCATCATTTTACAGATGATGCTGGTTAAGTGTCAGGGAAACTAAGGGCACATCCACAGCCTGGTAGATCCACCAGGGCGCAGAGCAGAACAGAGATCTCCAGAGGCAGATCCCAGTGAGGCTCAGGTCTGTGCCCAAAGTGTATCCCCACAGTGATGTGCCCAAGCCTGGAAGCTGTGTTTTGGGTCCCCACAATGCAAGCACACATACAGGACCCCTGACTTCCCCTCTGGCCCACCTGCAGCCACTTTTGGCATCTGCACTGTGCTTCTCCACACATTCAGCTCTGAACTGGCAGTGGAGAAGCAGCACTGCTGCCTGTGCCCTGGGGACCTCACTGCCATCCATCTGGGGAAACCTGGGGAAGGACAGAGATCCTCCTCACATCCCAGTCAACACCTCAACTTCCCCTTGTCTCTAAAACTCCATCATACCTGGCATTTACATATGACTTACTTGCTATTTAAAGGATTCAAATGAACTTTACAAGCCACAGTTGAAGTCCCAACAGATGTGCAGCTACTCACATTGAAACCTGGCCAGTGTACCAGAAGATCCTGACCTGTGTAGGGGATAAAAAGCGCTAACAGATTTGTGTTAGCCTGCCCACCTGCACACCCTCACATATTACGTGTCTTCCACTCAGAAAGGCTCTTCTGGCTGCTACTACCCTTGTCATGATGCTGGGATATGGTTCACTGACGGGTTAGAGGAGAAAAGTGTTAGATATCCAAAAAAGATTTAAATCTATTGAATGCTGTAAACTAAAAGCAGAAAGAAAAGCCATACCCCACCAACATTTTTCATTTGTCTTGCCTCTACTACAATTTTTGTTATCCTTTTGACTCACATGACATGGTGTAGCATGATATAATTCATCAACAAATGACATATCCTACTGCGTTACATCTGTCTGAGATAAAAAAAAAACAAAAACCAAGTACCTTTTGGACTAAGCTGACAACAATTTGGGCACAACCACCCAAACCCAAACTACCTTTAGAAGGCTGAAAAATTATTTTACCTTTCACAATCATCTTTGCTGTTTTTAAGGTGGACTGCAAAGGCGAAGCCCAATCTGTTAAACGCTGCCAAGCCAAGTGATGAAGACTACGCCCTGGCTAATTATTGCTAGTCCGGGTGAGGTTCAAAATGCCTGGAGACCAAAGAGCTCACAGGTGAGGTTTTGTACTGTGTCTCTTAAAAAGTATCTTCATGGTATTTTCCAAACCTGTTCTGCATGTGCTCCAGGCTAAGCAGAAATCTCATTAGGACTCATTAGCTCACGCTCAGCACTAACCAATCTTACTCATATAACTCCTGATTGGCCTGGCATGTGGGTAAAGTGACCTTGTCTCTGCTCTCAAAACAACATGTGGTGTGCCCTTGGAGAGAGAGTGCCGTGTTGCCAGCCTCAGGGAGATTACTGTCACTTGTCTAAATCCAAAGCAAATGAACATTGCTTTGCACCCTCCCAAACCACCGCAGCTTCGGGAAGTGAGAAGGTGGCTCCTGGCCTGCAGAAAGGCTGAAAGTTTCCTTATAGATTCCCCAGTCCAGCACAATCTGTTAAACCTGAGCTTGCAGTGCTGTCCTCAGGAGCCAGTTATGCTTGTTTGCTACTCTGCATGAGCAAAGCAGCTTCTGTTTGCTCAAGATAGGGGCTACCGTTAGGACCAATTTAAGCTGTCCATCCCTTCCATGCATGGCAGTGTAACCATGAGGGTCAGTGAGGATTTACTCCCAAAGAGTACTGACATTCACTAGACCCTCAAGGTTTCCTATTTTTGTGTCATCTGCAATAGCCCCTATAAAACATTTAATTGTCTATACAAAACCCATGAAGCAAACCTGATTCCAACAATGGATCCATTGAGTTAATGTTGACATACTATTTATACCAGTTGAAGATGAATGTGGCAATAAAAGAAATGGAGAAGTACCAGTAGGATACAACTAATGTTATGGAATATGAAGGGATATAAGTGAAAAGGAGCCAGGCCATATTTCCCTTGACTTCAGTGCAGCTATGTCAGAACACCACTGCTGAAGACTTGGCCTGCAGCAGTCTGGATAAACAGCTTGCCTCTGGATCAGAGCAGCAATAGTGAGACATCAAAAAGGCAGCAAATCTCAGAGAATGGTGCTACAGATGTGCTGCTGGGCTCTAATATAATCAGCTTTTATGGAGAGCTTTTCATTGCTTGCTCTTAAGGCCTAATTGCAAGGCATTATCTGGCCAAACAGTGTATGGAAGTAGCACGTAATAATGATTGCCTGCAGGAACCTCAGGTAGTGCAGCACACAAGATGAGGAGCTATTCTTACCTGGCTTGTTACCCAGGAGCTGATTCAAGGAGTAGTTACCATTGAGCCATTAAGCCACTGGTCACCCTAATATATCTCAATTCAAATTCATTATAGGAGTGATTTTATCAAATGCTAGCAGTGACACTGAACTGTGAGAAGAGGACTGAATTTTGAATAAGGAAGAAAATGACTAAAAAAGACTCTCTGGGGAAGAAAGAACACTTTAAGAAATTAAAATCTTTAGCCTCTGCATGGTTGTTACGCAACCCTGCTGTACTGGCGTAACAGGAGGCACACCTATGCCTAAAGAAAAACCATGAATAACAGTGTAAGTACACAAGCCTCTACAAAAGTGTATAAAGTTTTTGGGGAAACAGAAACTCAGCTCAAATGTACCCTTCAGATAGGAGACTTGGCCAAATCTACAGCTAGTATCAGCTGACAGAGCACCAGAAAGTCATCCAGCTTCTGGGCAGAAAGCATGCCAGCTCCAGCAGGAAAAAGCTCCCAGGGCTGATCGTGGCCAATATTCACACTTTCACATCCTACTACAAACTCTGGCTTTCGTCACTGACAGACCACAGCTGTTGTAGGGAGCATCCTCCAATGTGTGTAGGAGAAGGTGACATTTCTGCCATGTATGAAGGTGACAGCACCAGTTAAGCCTCGCATCTGTAAATAGCTCCTGTTTCATCCCTTTTCTTCTTCTTTGTCTCCAACTGATCTGTCAGAGGGCAATGTGGCACATTTCTGGCAGCAGGACAAGGCAGAGGAGTAAATACTGTTTGCTCCTGCTTAGTCTTCAGATCCCAGGATGAGATTAGCATGCCAGATTCATTAAAAAAAAAATCAAACATTTCTCAGATACAAAACTCTGAATCCACCCAATTCTGCAAAAAGCTTGAAACAATAGATCCCACAGTCCCAACTGTACTTGGCTTCTCAGCTCAACCTAGTTCTGAAGTCAGATGCCACCTTCAAAGGGAACCGACTATAGCACACCATGGGGCAGGGTCAGGCTGGATGCAGGGAAAGGTCCAGCATTCAGCTTTTCTTCCATTTATTTTAAATGCTTCTTCCCAGGAAGAGAATGGGGAGAAGCTTGTAGAGGATGATTAGCTCCAGAAACATAACTAGAAAAGGCAGAGGGGGAAATGATCACACTGGGCCACATCCATGAACCCTCTAGCAATAAGGACATCCCTTAGGATGCATCTCTGTTACTGACTGCCCTGTGCTGAGAGGAATCAGAGAGGCAGTGAGGATAGAAAATACAATTGCACTGGTTAACCTGAGCTCCAGGTGAGTGGTAACTTGTTGCAAAAGCCAAATGGCAGTCACCCAGGAGGCCTAAGAGAACTCAAGGATCAAGTAGTTGAGTTACTAACGGCAATGTGTAAGCATATTAACCACTTAAAACATCCTCCAATCTAAAGAATGGGTGTCAAGTCAGTCCTTAAGAAAAGGTCCCAGGGAGACCTGGGGAAATGCAGGCCTGTAATCATGATGGCAGCACTGGGCAAATTAAGAGAAACTGTAATAAAGGATGCAGCTACAAAGAATGGGAAAATGCCAGACTTGTGAGGAACTACAAAGGAAAATCCTGCCTTACAGATCCTTGCAGAAAGGAAGGATCTAGTTGGCATAATCTATTCGTACTTCCAAAAGGCTTTTGATAAAGTCCTTCATCAAAGGCTTCTAGGGAAGCCAAATAGATGTGGAAAAAGTGGGACAATTTCGACCTGGTCAAAAACACTAGCTAGGACACAGGAACCAAAGCTAAGAGTCTGGGGAAAAAAAGCTGATTTGGAAGAATTTGGTACAAATCTACAAAATAAGGAGTGTCATGAACTCGATGGATGGTAATCAGCTTTCTTACCATCTCTTCCATTCCAAAAACTAAGGAGTATCAAATGAAGCCAGAAGGAGCTAAACCAGAAGAGCTGGTTTTTAACACATCAGATAGCAGACCTGTGTAATTCCTTCTTAAAGTATATTGTGGGTGGAAAAGTAAACATTGATTCAAGGAAAGATTGGACAAATACTTGGAAGAGAGATGATTTAAGGTTGCTAAATGGACAAGAAACAAGAGGCTTTAGAAGTCCCCAAAGCTGTATGAAGTTGGAGGCTGAGAGAATATTGGGGGAAAGTATCACACAATTTGCCTGCTCTTCCTCTTCTTTAGGTGTCCATTTATAATCACTCCTGGAGACAAAATAACGGATCCTTAGTTGGAACACTGTCACCAATTATAGGCATGTGAGACCCTACAATGGCCAACCCTGACTCAAAGGGAATTAGCTTTCTACAAAAGCCAAGGACCTTCTACTATGCTAATTGGAATACTTTATTTATGCTAATGTCCTAAATTTTCTCCCTGACATACTCACTGTATTGTATAAAAGTTGTAGCACTGAAATATGCCGATACTGATAATTCTAGAAATGAGAGAAACTTTCTAGTAGTTAGCTCTTGAGTCATATATCCCTACTGCCTCCAGATTCACGTAAGGACAGCGGTTCATTACTAAGAGTTGAAGTCATTGCTTGCCAAGTACATGTCAAATTTTATGCATTTGAATTGTTTCATGCATATCAAAATGACAACTCATGCTTCAGCTTATATACTTGCTTGAGAACATTCCTCAGTTAGGGGCTTGCATTGGCAAGGGACGGCTTCTCTGTCCTGAAGAAATGCATCAAAGTATTTTCTTTTTCCTTCTGCTTTGTTAAACTAATCTCCTTCTGAGCACCTATAACCAAAAGACCAACTCTGGTGTCTTGGTGCATGGAGTAAACAAGGGAAGAAAGATGTTTTCTCTGATCATTCACTTCAAGTTTGCTTGCAGAAGAAGAAAGACAGACCACCTGAACTAAGATATGGAACAACCACAGCCCTGCCTTAAAAAACATTACTTGCAAATTATCACAAGCATAGAAATCATCACAGCAAACTTCAGCTATAAAACACATCCTTATACATGTCCCCTACCCTAGGATCTCTTACAGAAACACAGTGACACAAGACACAGCATGCTTTTTTGATGGTTTATGTTTTCAAACTAGTAGAGAAATTAATTTGCAAATTGTCTTTGCTTTGGAGGCTTTAGCAACATTTCTCTGTTCAGTGATATATTAAGATAAAATGCAAACCCAATGTTTTTTTGTTTTGTTTTGTTTTGTTTCAGAACTAGTTTTTCCTAAAATCTGTATGTGGTCATGAAAAGGAGAGAGAAGTTTTTAAGATCTGCACAGTTCCCTAAAAGAAAAAAGCTTAGCAAGTAAAATGTTCAGAGACAAATGCCTTAATCGAATACTTCTGATGTATTTTAACTTTATGCTTTTTATCTTTTGATAATGAATTTTAGCGGTTCTACAAAATAGTGCACTGATAGCAGTCTGTATAGAAGCAGTATATGAACTACTACATTTCCCTATAGAGCTCTACAATTGCCTCTGAGTCCCGTTATGTACCTAATATTCATGCCATTCGCCAAGCCTAAACAGGGACCAACTACTGCACTAGACTACGGATTTTTGTTCATTAAAGTTTGCCCTGATTTTTTTGGTTTTGTTTTAGCCTAATTTACACTTAGTCCATTGAGTCCATGAAGCATTTTGTCAATAAATGATGATGATATTTTGCATATGTGGCATTCCTTGCCCTTGTGTATCTAACAACTGCATTAGCAGAACACTATCTGGCCACTGTCTCTGTAGAAAACAAGTTTGCATATAAAATCCTGACTTTTCTAAGGGTGCATCAGCTTCTGGAGGACTCTCTCAAGTTGAGTGCATCAATCTCTTACTAATGAGGTGGGTTTTGCTCCCTAAAACCAAGGTGCTCACAACCTGCCGTTGGGAATAAGAAGTTCCAGTTGAGTGCGGCTGTACATCCTCCTATGCATTAGATTATTTTGCATAGCATTACAGTTCTTTTTCCTAGGACTGTAATGCCCGCTGCCACAAGCTGGATCACTTACATTAAAGCATGCCAGATACTGCAAGCAATGTCACTGCTGGTGGGAGATATCAGCAAAAAGATGGTGCAGACCACACAGTACATTGGTTGGTGAGCATCTGTCTTCGTTTCAATTATGTTTTATGATCTTTTAAGGAGACAGGACTTGAAGAGATCTCTGAAGGGAGGAGAGATGATGTCTTCCCTGGGGAAGATCTGGGCATGCTCCAGGAGAGAAGGCTGTGACCGTGTCAGGTATGGCAGCAGCAGCACAGAAGAACAGCCCAGGGCTGGACACCTGCAGCACACACAGGGGCTTCCGGAATCACAGAGTCATAGAATGTGCTGGGTGGAAAGGGACCTTTAAAGGCCATCTAGTCCAATGCAGTAAGCATTGTAAGCAGTAAGCAGGGACATCTTTAACTAGATCAGATTGCTCAGAGCCTCATCAAGCCTGACCTTGAATGTCTCCAGGGATGGGGCCTCCATCGCCTCTCTGGGCAACCTATTCCAGCGTCTCACCACCCTCATTGTAAAGAACTTCTTCCTAATGTCTAATCTAAACCTACGCTGCTCTAGTTGAAAACCATTGCCCCTCGTCCTATTGCTACATGTCCTTGCATAGAAGGAGATGGGAAGCAACCAGCCCAGCTCCAGAAGGGACAGAAAGACCCCAGTAAACAGAACTCTGGGCAGAGTTTGCTGCCGTTTATAAAGTAGCAGAAACCAAGCCTAGAAATACAGATCTATTTGAAAGGGCATAGGGCACGGAAGAATTGTGTATAAAACTTTTAAAATGTCTTTTCTGTCTATCCTATTTACATTGATGTTTCTCTATTTAAAAAAATTAATGATAGTTTAATCTCTAATAAAATTTGCCTCTTATGTCTTTAACTTTTTGTTTCCATCTCCTTTGAGACCTTCTCACTACCACAGAAACTGAAAGCCCTGGCCACTGGGGTTCCCTTCTCCCAGAGGCTGCAGGTCCTCTGTGTCAGGAGGTAATACACTGATGCACGCACAGCCTCTGGCTTTGTCACCTCTCTGTTATCTACTTATGTAAAGTGTGCAGATAAGCAGCACAAAAAAGGATCAAAGCTCTATGTTGCCAGCTCCATTTTGGGGCATTTCACTCCTGAGCTTCGCACAGTCAACTTTTCTGCTCCTGTGTGGTGCCCCTCCAGAGCTGCCTTAGACATCTGTCAGCTTATGGAGTTGGTCTGAACATGAACTGAGACATGGTTTCTGCAAGCTGGAGGCAGGGCTTGATGGACAATCGCACAATGAGGGAGCATGATCAAAAAAAGTGAGCACATTTGATAGAGAGGCAGAAAGAAAAGGAAGGATGATGGCGAAGAGTTAATGTTCAGGCTCCTCAAAATAAATACATCATCAGGGTTAGCGGTTAATGAATTCGGTGATTCTATTTAGCAGTGGAAATGCTGTTTGCTGCTTGGCATTTCAGTGCTTACATAATTTATAGTCTATTATTTGATAATGTATTGAAGCAGGTTGTTGTCTTTGGCATCATCAAAGCTGTCTGCTAATTCGCTGCTTGACCTTCTCTGCATGCATGTAAAATGGGAAAGAAGTGGTGCAGGGCACGCTGCGGCAGTTCCAAAAATGGCTTACTGTTCAGACAGTTTGATTTGCACGAACTTCACCACCAAACTATAGTTTTATTTATATGCGCTCGGAGAAAAAGTAACAAACAGGTGGTAAAGCAATATTTTCAGAGACTGACACGTTTCTGTTCTGCTTGGCTTCTCAGCCAAGTGTTATTTTATAACCTAGGTAGTGAAAATGTCCTGGCATTAGGACACATCATGCTTCTACTCCATGTCTATGAGACGCCCATGCAGCCAAAGGTGTCCTATCCTGGGTTTTCAGAAGTGTTCATCCCTAAGAACAAGAGGAGGTATGCTAATAGCCAGCTCGCATATGGGAAGAAGGACTCTGCTCGTATATAGGAACATTTACAGAAGAATTTCAGGTGCTGGATGCAGAACATAAACAGCTTGCATCTGCTTTTCAGAGAAGCTAAAAACGTTAGATGAAAGGGATCTTCAGATGATCCAGAAGTCACCATGAAAAACAGACATACCAATTCTGGAGAACACTTTCCTTCATGCATTCTCTGTGATGGGGAGAACAGAAAGTACTGCTAGAATGTGAACGGTGGACTAACTCTGCAAGGCAGTCCATTGGCTGGCGCTCCCCAGCAGTGACAAGCTGCTCAGCGTACCCTACAATAAGCAGCCAGAGGACAATTTGCCTTTGCCACAAAGTCACAGTTCTTCAAACAAGAAGAATCTATTTTTAAGCACCAGCAGATTCCCTTTGACTTCAGGCTGGACTGCAAAACTAGGGACTCTACCTGCAGATATAGAAAAAAAAATATTAATTGATACCTACATTACTTTGCTGGTGTAGGCTCACAGAAGGGAGCACACAAAAGTTTCCATGAGGCGACAGTGCTGTCACCCGTCCACTGCTGTTCAACTGACCCAAATAGAAAGCATGTTCCACTATTTCTTTTCCTTTCTCATTTCAATTTTATGTCTAATCTGGTAGAAAAATAAGTAGAGCAAGGTACTGAGAGAGGCAAGGAAAATTTAAATAACTTGTTAGTGCCAAAGTCATTGAAAGGGTTATTTAATCAGAGATGCCTGGTAGGGGCATAAGATGGAGAAGGCTACATTGTGGCAGGGTTTCCTTGATGCTCTTTTCCCCAAGCCTCACTTTCTTTTCCCCCCGTGAGTCACTTTTATGTTTTAGAGATACAGTTGTGAGCCACAAATACATGTTAACTGGAATTGATCAAGGACAAAATGAATAATTTACTTTCTGAAGAAGAGATCATCTATATTGCTACAGACATTTTAGCAAAGATTTTTTTCCCCCTGATGTTACAGCCATCCTGTTTCAGCTGCATTTACATGTGGAAAGAGCGCGGCTTTGTTTCTAAACTGGCACGTCCCAGCAGAATTCCCCACCTTTTTTTTGTTTCAACGCTTCTGATCTTAAAGAGCATGAATTATTCACAAAGAATTCCATACATCTTCAAAATATTTCTGTTAAATAAAACTGCATATTTAATTCCCCCCCCTGTTGATTATCCACAATGAGGAATAATGATTTGAATTGTTGAAGATGATGGATCCCAAGCAGTTCTCTACATACGGCTACACCCACCCCCCTGTTTTTTGCCAGACCCATTCCCAGGTCTGACAGTTTGCACTACTTTCACACAACAACTTATATTTTTATAGATTGCTATATTACATCTATTCCTGTGATAGCAATATCAATTATTTTTTTTTTTAATAGTAAAACCCCCCAGAGTAAAATGTTGAATAAGACATGAGAATTCTTGAGGCAAAGAAAAGTTGCAAATAATTAGACACACCAACTTAACACCAAAGATATATATAAGTATATGTAGTTCAGGTTGACTTTTTGACTAATCTTTGTTGACTCTCTTTTAGAGTTCTCAATATATACATAATCTTGACAAATGCAATTAAAAAAAATGCACATGCACTATAACCAAATTCACCACAGTTAAAAAAAAGAAGTTTGAAATTCTCAAATATTTGGTTTCTATTGACAGTGCTCAAGCCATCATACTGTGTTTTTGTTTCTCTCTTTCCCGGCTATTTGGCTTAGGTTTCTGAGTAAGACACAGAATAATAAATCTATTGCAAACCTACATAACCTCCATACCCATGTGCATCTTAACTTCCATACCTTAAAATGGGAAGAAAAGTACTTCTCATTTACAGGATTAGCGCAAAAATAATTTTTTGTTTGTGTGGCACAAGACCCTGAAATCAATGAGCATTGCATTGCATACATAACATAAATATTATAGATGTATATTAACTGCTTCCTTGAAACTTGTGGCTTAAAAGTTCAATACATCAAAATCCTTCAACCATTTTTGGGCTTGTGGATCTCACAAGCCTTGTTACGTTCTCTTGTATAGCAAAAGTGCGTTTTACAAATACTGTTTTAGACTTTCAGTGTTCACCTTTGAAGCTGAGGAAGGCAGTACTGATGCGCACAGAAGAAACAAGGTCAAACAAGCAGCCATCAAGATTTTGCACAGCCCATGTGTACAGAAAGATTTCTCCTTGGGGCAAACTCAGTCCCCTGAGTTCTATCAAGCTCCAACCTCATCTGAAAAATGTGTTCCCTCCTCAGTCTGGGCCAACTTTTTTTTGGTCTGGGCCCATTTTATACAAAGCTGGAGGGGACAGTATTGAGACATAGCTACTCTCATAGCTGAAGAATACCACCTCCTAATCCAAACCACTTACAATAGGTTTGGCAGACAATGATGTCTAGGAGTCACCTTACAGAGGAGATCTGGTAAGCAGTGGGTAGACGTGTCTTGGACTAGGTCACCGAAGTTCCGCAACAGCTTTAGGGACTGAACCCAGGCTTCTTATGTCCCAGTCCAGCACCCGGACTCCCTCTCACCAAACAGATTTTAAAATCCTATTCCTGTTAAAAAGCTGGTGTTGGTTTTTTTTTTCAGTGGATGAGAAAAGAGAGGTAAAATTTTCCCAGAAGAGAAAAATGATACAGGACAGTCATACAACTCCAGGAGCACACTTCCCTTGATGTGATATTCATCAGGATGACTCCCCGTCTGGCACAGACTCAGACTGTTGTCCGGGTGCATAGTGAACAGCCTTTCACAGAAAAACTAAGCAAGCTGTTTGCAAAAGTACTAAATAATCATGGCAAATAGAGCTTAAACTACTGTCTCTGCCCTAGGAATGGTCTCCCTGTTAAGACCTGAAGTGTATAAAATGAAAAAAAAGGAGGAAGAATTTGAGGGAAGAGCCATGACATAAACCTATATATCACAGGTGGAGTCAATGCTGCATTTGCAGCACCTCTGAAGTAAGCCGCTAAATAAAGAGCAACTTAGATTTACCACATGAAATCCTCTCGTTTTATGAGCCAACGTGTGGTATGTGAAACGTGGTGGAGGCAGCCTAGTGAGATACACAGCGAGGCAGAGAAGGCGATTAGCATAGAGTGACTCAGACCATTGGCCATGCTGAATTTCTCACAAAGAATCTGGCACAAACATAAATTCGGGGAAAACAAAGTCTGTATACAGAACTAGCGATGGCTGCTAAAGGATAAAGAACTGAAAGGGGCGGGGGGGGGGGGGGGGGGGGAGTTAGCCATCACACTGGGATGAAGAAAAGGTAAAGTAAGATAAATACCAAAACACCATTGCCAAGAACAATAACTCAAACACCAAATGTCCGATAGAAGCATTGGATAAGCATGTGATCCCAAACAAATTAAGCCAGAGGAGACCTACCATGTACCTACATGAAAATAAGTAGCAAGATTTTTAAACTTCAGAAGTGAAAAATTTCTCATTTACTTGTAGTTTCGGAGATGACTCCCTACCAACCCAGGATCCCAGCTACAGGAGAGTTTGCTGAGAGAGCAATGCTTTCCCTCCAGAGAGGCAACTCCAAATACTGCCACCCCACTTGGGCAACCCAAGTGCTTAGAGAACACAGCGAAACCATAGTTTAGTGGGAAAAACCCCACAAAAATCAACCCCACACACACAAAGAAATAGGTTTAAGATGAAGACATCTATGAAGAGTGAAAGAGGGAGAGGTGCAAGGAGGATGTGAAATAGAGCCATCTGTAATCCCCAGTGCTGCATCTATTTCAGGAGGAAAGAGGAGTGAGCAGTGCTTACACAGACCGAGGGTGCAGGGGGCTTTGGTTTAGAGGGTGGTGTCTGCAGTGCAATTTCAGGAAAAGCAAGGACTCTCAAAAGCGTGTGCACAGCCGAAGTCAGCCACCTATCATTCAGCTGCCATATTTGCAGCTCTGCTATTAAATGAACGACTGTTTGGATCCCAGCTGGATTGCGGCGCCAGATGCAATATCATTAAAACAACAGTGATAAGCAGCAATCTTAGACTGGGCAATCTTAGACTGGGCAAATGTGACCAACTGCAGGTGATGGAAAATAAGTCTTCTGAGGCCAGCTGGCAGGAGCAGCCTGCGGTTAAAAGCTGCACGAAAATAAAATACGATCTTGTTTAGAGTTTGCATTAGCCTACAGAAGTACCGTGTAAAGCAAGCAGCTTGCTACAGAGGTGTCAATGACTGGCAGACGCCGTGCGCAGAGGTCGGGTCTGGTCCAAAGAGCTGCTCAAAACAATGGCAAAAGGCAAACTGCAATGGGACTGGTCCCTATGAGGCAGCTACAGACTCTGGGCAGCAGTGGAGGCTTTAGGACTCTAGTCTCCCTTAACTAAACACTTAAGTGAATGTTGCCAGTGGCAAGAAAACATGGAAGAACTTTAGCTTGGATACAGGAATTACTACAAAAAGATGTGAACAACCCAGAGGTCCAAGAAGACACTGCCAAAAGACCAGACAGCGTCCCTACCCACTTACAGCATGGAAGAACCTACTGTCACCACAGGCCTAAGAGATAACAGGTTTGCCGTGGTGTGCCCAAAAAGGCTGTGTTTATAGTGCAGCCCAGGAACTAGTAATCTTCATGTCAGCAATTAGAAAAGGCAGGGAACAACTTCCCCCAAATTTACAAAGCTTTCCATGGCGAAAAAAAGATGCAGCACAGTAAGGAGAGTGTTACAACTGTTTGCTGCAGAAGAGTTTCCTGGAGGCACCAGGAAAGCCATGAGAGCCATTCCCAGGCTGACTTACTACAGTTGTGGCACCTTTACAGACAGATTTCTTTGCAAACACCCCGTTTAGCTTTACAAGTCTACAGACCATTTGACACCTAAATAGTGTGGGAGTGCGGGCTGCTGATACTGCACATCCATCTTGCATGAAGGCGGCATCATTTTGCAGTGTGTCTTTCACTGGTACTAAATCCCTTCTATAATGGAAGGGGATGTGATCATGGTAGGATTCTAGAGATTGAAAAGTTTTATTGTTATATTTATTGACAATTCATAATAAAGCATCTTCTGGCATTCATTGGCTTTTTGACTGCCTCACTTTAATATTATAAATGCAGAATTTTTTGCTCTTTTTCATTTCATTTATTTATTTATTTTTGGATTTATTTCTTAGTTGATTAATAACCACAGGGACTGCATACATTAGAAACAAATAAACTTCAGGCCTTTCACTCAATGATTAATTAAGGGAACCATTAATTAAATCACAAATGCATGTGGGATCTAGTACGGAGTCATAGGAGGAGAGTGGTGAAATACTTCACTGATTTACTTACGTTAAAGAAGCTGCAAAAAATTAAAAATAATGAGAAAGACAGTATGTGTAACCATAACCTAGTAAGTACAAGCATAAATGATGATACCAGTTTCCTACAGCATCTTTGCAATTTCTGAAGCAGGATTCAGTCCATTCTGGTGTCACGATTGGGATAGTTCATAAACTTGCAAGTATCTTTCTAGGCAGCCAGATAAGCACCTTCAATAAGAATACTCGTGAGTTTTCTTTGTGAATATGTGTTTGAATTTGAATACTTTTTACTCTGGCTTTACGTCACATTTTGTATTTGCACACTACAGACTTGGTTTAACAAGTTTACCTCATTGCAGGCCCCTGTAGTTAATCATTACATCATCACAATGAAGCAATGCTGGATGTGCATCATGCCATCTTTTTGGCTTGACAGGAGAGATGTCAGAGAACACGTGAAGCCAAGAGCCTCACAGAAATGTGCTTCACTCTGCACTGACTTTGGACTCCTCCTCATGGTGTAGTGTGTGGTTCTCATTACCATGTGGTAACTCGTTTCTAGTAGTTACAACAGAAACATCCTTAAAATTCAGTTCCCAGGAGCTATCCTTCCCAGCTGAACACAGTAACCCACGCCCAATAACTGAGCATTAGCACAATGCAGAATTCAAATATATATGAAACAACAACATAAACCAAATAGATATATATATAAAAAATTATATTCTATTACCCGGGGAGGTGTTCTGCAGAGAGACCTACAGACTTGTCCCGTGCCATGAGTACTAAGGATATAACTGACAAACCCATTTACTCTTGTTCTGTTCCTTGGAGTTCAGTATGTCTCATTAACCATCAGAGCAAAGCAGGTTAACGAATAACCCATGCTATCCATTTAAAAAAAATAAATAATCAAACTATTCAACTTTCCTCAACCATTATCTTTCTTCCTGCCATGAATGCATTTAATGGGTCCTCTGAAGATATCTCTCATTACAGAAATAGGAACAGGGTCAGATGGAGTGAAGGGGGCTACAATCAGTTTTCATTTGTGCTAAGCTAAAGCAATTCACGATCATTTGAAAAAAAATGTGCCAAAGGTTTGGGTCATCATACAAACCTGCTGGGTATCTGTCTTGCCTTTCCCAACTCACAACCACGTCATGTCAGAGTCTGGACACAGCTGGTTTTTCTGATCAAGCCTGATTGTCCTTGTGTGTCTTTGCAGATATTTGCAAGGTACCTTGAAAGAAAATACATTAGAAAAGGACTTGTGCTTGGTCTGTGAAGCCTTTTGCTTTGAGTGTTTGCTGTTGGTGTGGGATGACAGAATGGCCACCAGGAAAAAGGAAACAAAACCTGTGTGAATTGAGACAGACAACGTGGCTCCCAGTATAAATAAACATTTGGAGTGAGATCCCTTGTGTTTTATAAGATTCGTAAATGTTTCAACAGGACAAGGCTACGCAAGGAATGACATAACAACACAAATTCTGCAATTCATGGGATTATTTAGGAAAAAACACTGAAAAATCAGATGTCAGAAAAAACCCCAACCTGAAATATTCCTGTTTTCAGGTTAATGCAAAGATAGAGAAGATACTAATGCATTTCTTCATATTGACAAAACCTTCTACTGTTCACAACCTTTTTCAGACAAGAGAAATCAGATCCCTTCCTGGGGACAACAAAATAGGATATAAAAAAAAATTAAAGTCTTGTATCTGAACAACAAAATGTTTTATTCCTGTTCACTTTGGGAACACTAACAATATATTCATTTTGAGGTATTTTTTTTTTCTCCCTGATTGCTGGGTGTGCACATTACAAAGGAGTTTGTTCATTAGGCTGTGGAAAGCAGCATTTTTTTTTTTCAACTGAGGGGGCACTGCCTCCCATGGAGCTGTGTAACAAGGCGACACAGAGCCACTGAACTATTATCTCCCCCACCACTTGGGAGTTCTACCGCAGGAAATCTTTCCCCCAGGTGAAATAAAAAGATAAGGCTAATTTTTTTTTTTCAGTCCTTTTCTTTTGGCAATTTGTTTAACATCAGCGAAATGCTTTCTGTTACCGCCGGTTGTAAGCAGAGCCTCGTGGCGCACCCACGCTGGTATCGTCAGGCTCTGCCCACAGAAATCCTTCTCCCAAGGACTGACTGAGCCGGAGCAAAGACAGGCTCCAGGTTCTGTCTGATAAATGAACCTCCCTCGCTGAAGGTGTCACATAAGTGTCCCCCAATTAAAAGTGACCGACCAGAAGCAGGGATGGCTCAGTGGCAGTGCGTCCATGCCACAGCAGGGATGATTTATTCACTTAGTGATGAATATGAAGTCCCAACAACAAAGCTGTCCATGCAAGTTTGAGATGCCGAGGTCACATTGCCCTTGCACCACAGCTACAGAGAGTCAGCAGATGCCAGGAGCATCTTACACAGGTACAGCTAGATTTGCTGGAGGATGTTTTTCATAGGGTTCATTTGCCATATACTCCAAAAGTGTCCTCTCCTCCTTCTCCCTTTACAGGAGATGGTGTCCAGCTGCCAGGACCCCCGCAAATAAAGAGAATCATGGAGACCATGGGTGACCAACTGGCTACAGCTGTGAGAAAGATAAATGTGTTCTTAAGCTCCATTAACATAGATATTCCAATATAGATCCAAAATAAAAGCTATTCTGGAGAACATTCTGCAAGATAGGATGTAAATATACATATACTACTTTGCTTATCACTGTATTTTCACCTAATAGTTAATTTGCTCTGAATCTCACTGATATTTTGGTAAATCTTTCCGATTTACCAATTCAAAATTGAAAAACAAATGTATTCTCAATACATACCAAATTCCCAGCCCTGCGTACATTCTTCTTACGGGAGAAATGAAGGTATAAATTGAGATTACTGGCCAGTAAGGAAGCCTTACAAGGAAATAAAGTGAATGACTTTTACCTTTTAATCAAAACAGCAAACTTAATGATGAAATGTAAGTTTTAATTGTTTTTTCCCCAACAAGTCCTGGGAAGCACACTTTTAATAGCTGGTTACATTGTTCTACCCAACCCTCTAGCAAGAAAAAAATAAAAAAAAAAAAAATCAGGTTTTGAACACCATATGCTGAGCTGACAAAATGGAAAATCTGTTTGATAAACTGCTGGTGAGCAGTGACACCAAATGCATTCCTAACAAAGTTTTTTTTGATGGTCTGGTTGGTTTTTGTTTTGTTTTGTTTTAAATATTATTATATGATTGCAGTCCGGCACTCTGAGGGTTTCAATGGCAAGATATTAAAAAACAGGGCAATTTAAAGAACCTCTCATTCTCTTCCCGGAAGATCATCTTTGCTGTACGGTTACTTACTATACCTTAATAGACAAGTGTGAAATAAAATTGCCTTAATAACCTAGTCAGAGTAATCATTGCTTTGGTCTTTGTGACAAGATGTTATTTAACAGTGTGCTGCGTGTACTCTAGGGCAGGCGTCAAAGACAAAGGAAAAGCACTTGTGAGAGTTATAAAAATGGGATGGATGTGCTTGTACTCCTCTTCTCCCACCTGCCTTCCCCCTCACCGTCCTTATACTGATCTTTGTCCTAGTTGGTGGGGATGCACTTTCTGCGAGGAGCAGAGGATGCTTCAGTAGCCAGCATCCCTGCTGGCCCGAGCCCCAAGGCGCCGCTGACTGCCAGCTGTGTCACAAGTCACTCCACACACTGCTGCTCTGATGGCGGCAGTGGCCCACGAGGAAATAAAATGTGACCAAAAAACTAATTCTAGCTAAATTTCAGATGTTGTCCAGTGCCTTTTTATTATTATTATTGTTTTTAATCCTCTCTCCTGGACCGTGCTTGCCTGTTTTTCTTTTTTCCCCCTGTTTTGGAGAACACCTTCAAATTGCACTTGCCATAATGAGCCAAATCTTCTCTGAGCCACACACAGCAATACTGAATGATGCATTACAAGGATCACCAGGGTTTGTTATATCTTTCAAGCTGGATGACAGGAACTGTGCAGTCTCAGTCTTTCATTTTTCATTTCCTCCAGCCATGAGCAAGACCAGAAGGACTTTGGGAAGCAAACTTTGGGGTCAGCTTCTAATATTTGTGCTATTAAAAAAATTAGGACACCTTCAAAAATTCTACAGCAGCTTTGGAAGGAAACAGACACAATTGTTAAGGTTGCTATAGAAATGTTTATAGACATGGCAATGATATACAGCAGAGCCAATTTTACCAAGAAATAAATTATTGATTTGGATGGAGCTTACATACTTAACTATTTCATTGCATGGATTTTATAGATGACATTTTAAAAAGGTTAATATATTCATCCTTTCCTGAGTCAAGGAGCATCACAGACTATCATATAGTATATATACTACCATATATAATACCCTATCATATATAATAGGGTCTCCTCATATACACTGAATGAAAGTAATTTTGATAGACAACTTTAAAAATATTTAAAATTTTAATGCCTATGTAAAAATACATATTTTAAATAAATATGTTGTGTCATATTCTTGTTAACCTTCAAGCAATAATAACAGAAATACTGAAGCCTGATCTCCAGAAATTTTAAAATGAAGAGTGGGAAAGCACATTTTGTAACAACTTGCCTCTGCCTCATCCATGCAATCCTTCCCTTTCAAGTAGATGTTCTCAGACACACACAGTACACAGCGACGAATGCTTTCCAAAGGAACAGTATGTAAGCACTACCATAGTGCAACAATCTTGTAATTTAGCCATTGAAGGTACAAAAAGTGATAGTTTCATTTTAGAAAAAAAAAAAAAAGCATTACATGACTCCTCAGAGTTAGGACCCTAACTCTATTATCAGCTGAATGTTATTTTTAAAGTTTCTCTACTGCGCATCACCCATTTTCTTATTCTTTACAGTGTTAGCAAGGTATGGAACAGCATATCCTGAAAAATGCTGTACAGATGCTCTTGTTCCCCGCAGGCAGACTGCCGATTAGTCTGTGTCTCTACCAACTGAAATACCCCGTAGCCAAGTCAAACTTAGAAATGGCCAGACCTGCTTCAGATTCAAATGAAATTCCATCTTAACTTTGCTCCAGAGCTTGGAAACCAAATGACATTTGTCAGTCTCTGGTGAGGACTCTAACGCCCTGCGCTCACCTCAACACTGACAGAATTGCTTTGATTTTCAGCCCTGACTTCAAAACGAACTACTTTGCCAGAGGCCATTGGCAGGGTGTTTCGGATGAGGCTGGGATGAGGGAGCACCTAAGCCTGCTCTCCCACAGGTTTTGGTCCAAGCTTTAGGCAACAGAGGAGAGGGCCGGTGGAGACACCGTTCCCCTCCTCTCCTTTCAAGAGCAGGAACCACAGCAGCGTGACACCGGGAGGGAGCACCAACTGATCCACGATGCTCAAGCACCCCACCACCAGCAGCCAAGGAAGCTCAGCCTCCAGGCCATGCTCCCAGCCCTGTTCTGACCATTTTAAAGCTGACTTGATGAATTAAGAGCAAGTATGAACCAGGCAAAATAGAGCCCAAAGACACAAGTTTCTCAGTGAGAGCGTGCCTGGTGATAAAAGGCACACACTCTGCTTTGCAAGGCAAGGCACCGGAGTGCCAAGAAGTTCCTGGAAAAGGGCATGAGGTTGAACATACAGACGTGCACAGTTTGGAAGATAGTGTATGAATCAGCTAAATGAATCACCATTACAGAAAATAAACCAGTTCTCACTGATGATCACAAGTAATCCACTGCACTTAATAGAAAGACTGAGAACACTTGACTTTTTCACAAAAACTCTCTGAATTCTACCTTTTACAAACTTTAACTGCTTGTGTAGATCTCACATGCAGATGATTCTATACAGGACAGTAGTCCACTTTACTGCCCATTTTCTGAGCAATTACTGAGGTTTTCCAGAATTAAATTGAAGATGGTTATCTCAAATGATCTCTTAATAACCCTTACACAGCAAATATCCCACAATGTTCTGAAAGTAGTAATTTCAGAAGCATGTGCTGTAGATACTACCTTTGGACTAAGTATTGACAACTTATGCCTCCTGCAAAGTCAGTGCAGGGTCTCCATCATAGTTTACTTTCATCAAAAACCAGAGCATTTCTTGACACGTTCTGGTGTCTGCTACATAACTCATATTGACTACTTGCATTTTCTATATTCTAATCTAAATATGACATAAAAAATAATTTATAATCAAACAGTTCATTTCTACCATCCCTTAGTGACATTCAGCTTTTCTAGTTCTAACTGCCCATATGTCCAGTGAGACCAATCATTCTTTACTGACAGATCCATTTTTAGAAAGAAATGAGAAAATCTTTCATATGCCACGTGATATAGCCACATCAAAAAAGTTTCATCGCCATGATGATCTTTCTGTCTTCAGCAGCCAAATGCTCAAGGAAACAGATCCCCTGTTAAATCACCTCCTCAAACTGAGCTGGGTCCAGAAGCAAATTAAAATTTAATCTTGTTTTCAGAGGAGGCTTGGTATACTGCGCAGGAGCTGACACTGGGAACCCATGCAACCCTGTGTGCCCAGCTGTGTGACCTCTCCAGATGAGTGGTGCAGAAAAGCACACTGGCCATGATTTTCAAACTTGTATCAGTGAAATAAAAATCAGCCATGTAAAAGTTGATGTATATCTTTAGAACTTCCTACTGTGCATAACACAACCATTTAAAGACAAGGCCCAGAATACTAAAGTAACTTAAGCTGTACCTCTAAGCATTAGTCAACGTAGATGTGATATGTGCTACCTACTTCCTCAGCCAGAGCTCTTCCTTTCAACCTCAGGATGAGGGTTAATGGTTTTAAACTGAAAGAGGGAAGATTCAGATCAGATACTAGGAAGAAATTCTTTCCTGTGAGGGTGGTGAGACGCTGGAACAGGTTGCCCAGAGAAGCTGTGGATGCCCCATCCCTGGAAGTGTTCAAGACCAGGCTGGATGGGGCTTTGAGCAACCTGGTCTAGTGGGAGGTGTCCCTGCCCACGGCAGGGGGGTTGGAACTCAATGATCTTTAAGGTCCCGTCCAACTCAAACCATTCTATGATTCTATGAACCTTTGGTACTACACTCGGGAAAAAAATCCTCCACAGACCCTCCTTCTTCAATTTGCATGTATGTGGAAAAGACCTGTTCCTGCTGATGGCAAACTCCCCACTATAAAAATGTGACACAAACAAATCAAATCCAACCAAGTAGAGAGACTTGGGGCACATGAACGGCAAGAGCGCTCAGTACAGAGGATCCACAGCCATCTGGTTTTCCATCTTTGTCTTCTTATTAACCACCTGGCATTTCTCTGAATTATGTTAAAAATTATGCCCTGTGAATTCCTCAGTGTATTTTAAGTTATATTTAACCTTAATACATAAGGTGTATGTGCGCATGGATAGGGCAGAGGAATGAAGCCAGAGAAAAATGTTTTAGTATTCCAAACCTTTACTTTAGCCGAAAGAAGAAAATAAAGGGAAACAAAAAAAAAAAAAAAAAAAAAAAAAAAAGGATTTTAGGCTTGTCAACCTATAGCTAAAAAGCACAAGGCCTTACCTAATAAAAATACACGATAATTTCAAGTCTTTGGGAGGTGTCTTGGCCTTCATAATTTCCATTTCAATTGACTTCAGGGATTGGTACTTTGATGCATGCCCAAAATTTGATAACACATATGCATACATGAACATATCTATGAAGGGAGGGAGAAATGGGTAGATAACAGACGTATACTTCTAAAATAAAATAGCCTCTGTTTGCCTGCCAGGACTGGTGCTCAGCACAGCTCTGATGATGGCAGAACAGAGGGAAGACCACGGCTGCTGGCTGAGTTGGGTTTTGGCAGTGTCATGGACTGCTCGTTTGCAAGCAACACAGAAGCCTGAACTCAGTTCTGGCTGATCATACACTTAAGCGCACTTCCTATTTTAACTCACAAGCCAAATTATAGACTTTGTTAGCCTAGAGGTGTTATTAGTAAGGAGAAAAACCAGGAATGCTACCACCATTCTTGATATTTTGAAAAAAATACTACACCTAGAGAAACTTATTTAGAAGAAGAAACTTCTTCAGATGTAGTGAAAAAGAATATAAAAATTCTACCTTTTATACCTGAGAATGAATCTGTAAGACAAGTGGTGTACCACAACAGCAGATGCAGCAGAAAACAAAACTAAGGGAAAAACATGATTGGACAAAACAATTTTTCAACAACTGTATGTATTAGTTGCTGGTGGATGCTGAATCCTGCCATATCACTGAGTGTTTAAGAATAAGTCTGTATACACACTCTGTAATTGAATGTCAAGAAAAATGAAAATATATTGTTTTATTGCTACTGTTCATTGATTTATCGAAGTGATTTATTGTCATCGGACATGAGGACCAACAAATCATTTTGCTGACACCATCAGCTGCCTTAACTAGGTTGTCAGTTCACGACATTAAAGGTAATGGATGGTGATTATTTTACTGTAATGGGTTTAATCAGTGCTTTGAATGACTTAGCAGTCATGTCATAGTATAGCCAACTCATCATTCATCAAGGCAGCATTTTGTTTACCAACATCATCTATAATTCATTTGATTGTTGACAATCATCAGCAAATACCTCTCAGGCTAAGTTTTATCAGAAATGAAAATCTGCACAGCTGCAGCATACTAACTAACCCCACAGTCTACAAACAGAGGAGAAACACTGGAAGTTGTTTCCTCCCTCTCTCCGAGAAGAGGAACTGTCAGCCCAAAGAGGGACTGCCAGCCAAGGCTACATTCCCATGGGCTGCTTTTCAGCCCCGTACTAGGATTTACAGCTTTCTGAAATACACAATGTTTGTTCGCTTGTATGTGAAACACTCTGAGCAACCCCGAAATTCAGTGTTAAGCAGAATTTTTGGTGTATTTTAGAAAAAGAAAGTGCAACTGACCTGCTCTGTATTCCCAACAGAGGAACAAGCGTAAGTATAACCTGTCTGATTTTCTCTCTCCGAACATGGGTGAATCCTACACTTACTTGTATTATGATGAAATTAATTGTGGAGAACTCCAGATTCATACAAATGCCTGTTAACTTTATGGAAAAGGGTACAGTACTAGAAACACTGTGGTGGTATCATCTTAGAACAGGCCCTTAAATCATTACTTGCCTTACATCTTTTATGGGTAAGGCACGAGATACAAATTGCTAAAAACGTTTCATATGAAGCTGACAGGTTAACAGCTTAATTACCCACAAAGGTATAATATTAATACAAATCAATGGAAACTTTCTACAGCTCCGGTATCTTTTGTACTAGCTTTTAGTGCAAATTTTTCTCTGACATTTGCATCACAGATCTAAACATTGATATTCTTTTACTGATCTACTGGTGCACAGAGCGAGAGCTACTTTAGATGTAGCCAAAGAAGAGTATCAAAGTTCTGCCTTTCAGACCTGAGAAAGACCCTGGCTGAGTAAAACACAAGTGGTGGCTGTTGCGGATACCTTAACGTAAAAGGAAATAATTTCAAAGTTTTGCAAGAATCTTTTACATTTCAAAAACATATTTGATTACTGTATATAAATATGTAAGAGACCTGCAGAAATGGAGTTTAAAGGAAAGATGTCTGAAAAGAATATTCAAAGTGAGAATAATCCCCCCCTTTCCCTTACTCCAAACTCAACGTTTGGCCTAGAAATCTTAAAACTCTGAGAAATGAATACATTTTGTGAATGGGTGGGCCCAATTTTGAAGGTGCAAGTGGGATACAGTAGCTTATAAAGAATAAAAGTTATTTTCAAGGTCAACAACAAACACAAACCAGTGTTCTAGTCCAAAGACTAGTCTAGAAGTGACTGATGGGGGGGGGAGGGAGGGGGGAGTGTTTAAAACCTGACAGAATAACTTATACCCTGCTTGTTCAGGAGAAAATGTAAGACTATTTTAAGCATCCAAACTCACTTTGTCATCAAATTAATGAAAAGATACAGTGAAATAATGACAGCAACACTCAGCATTAGGAATAAGGTATCATGCATATTAAGAATATCCTGGCAATATCCTAGGCTGGGAAATCCATGGATTAGAGATGGTCTACAGTAGGGAAATTACTTTTATTACAGTTAAAAGGAGATTAAATAACCCATTAGAGATTTCTAATGGTCTTCCACATGCAAAAGTGAAACTGAAGTGAATAGGAAGAACCGATAAAGACTGACACGTAACCTAACAAATGTCATTACTATAAATATGGAAAGCTAGGAATGCCAATGCAAAACCAAGACTGTAGAAACCATACTTATTAAGGATTGTTTAACCATTTTAAAAGCAATTGATATTAGAGTCAGACAGAAAATATGAGTGAAACCTGTAAAAAGCTTTGGAAAACTCCAAATTCAGAGTCATTAAATATTGAATACTTTCACAGAAAAAGATTCTTGAAATCTGAAATACTACACTTACTAACATTGTGGCAGTTATGTGTGATTTCCTAAGCAGAAAGCCCTAATTCATTCAGACCTTATGTTCTTACAAGCTTTACAACATAGTCGCCTAAATACCTTGTTCGACATTGAAAGATTCTGAAACTAGATATCTTCACAGAAAGGCTTTTTTCCCAAAGTTTAGTTTTAACGAATAACATCCTACAGTTTTCTTCACAAACTTCGCAACTCCTGTGTTTACCGCACCTGAGGCATACTTAGCTATGCAGATATAGTCCCTGTATTTAGTATACGAAACTGAAGTTTAAACCTGAAGCCTAAATGCTGTGAGGTCCAGCTTTGGACTGACTTGGCAGGCAGCAGGGTAGCTCATGAGAAAGGATATTCTGGTGAGTGTCGTAACATCTACCTAAAACGCAGCTGCTAGCTCTTACAGTAGATGAAGCAAACCTGAAGTACACGCACAGAGAGTATCCCATGCAGAGAAGCTCAATATTTGGTCTTTTCTTAAATATTTTCTTGATGAAATCTGGTTTGGGGGGTGGGTTTGTTTTTTTGTTTCATAAACTGGCTGTAGGTCTAAACTTAAGTCTGCTTCCTGCCAACAAAACCTTCTGCTATAGAATTTCACTGAATTTTTCACTGAATTTTTTAGAGCTGGAAGGGACCATAAAGATCATCTAGTCCAACTCCCAAACATCACCTTTTCTCCCTTCAGCCACCTGCCATTACCCTTGCATTCTCTGACCAAGATATTCATAAAGGCTCACCTTAAAATGGAAAAGCAAGCCTTCTGTATAGTCAAGGCAGCATGTACCTACAGTTTTCCCTCTCGTTATTTCCAAGATGGTGAACCAGCTTGCCGATTCTCCTTTTAAAGAAGCATTTTCTTTGCAAGATGTTCTACCGATGACAGTAGCAGCACTAGGCATATTAGTAGCAAAATAAATGAGGCACTTCAATAACAAGTGCTTATAAATACTTCAAGGGTGGGTGTCAGGAGGACGGGACGAGTCTTTTTTCAGTGGTGCCCAGTGACAGGACAAGAGGTAACAGGCACAAACTTGAACTTTGGAAATTCCACCTAAACATGAGGAGGAACTTCTTTCCTTTGAGGGTGCCAGAGCCCTGGAACAGGCTGCCCAGGGAGGTGGTGGAGTCTCCTTCTCTGGAAACATTCAAAACCCGCCTGGACATGTTCCTGTGCAACCTGCTTTAGGTGGACATGTTCTGGCAGGGGGGTTAGACTAGATGATCTCCAGAGGTCCCTTCCAACCCCATAGCATTCTGTGATTCTATGAAGTGTCTTCACACAGCTGCTTTCATGGCATACTGATTTCAGAACATATATGGATGTTTGGTAGAAACCATATAGAGGCAGACAAAGTGAACGACAAATGCTACGTTTGGGTTTGAAGCTGGTGTCCATCTAAGGTGGCATACCTCAGACACCTAAGGTGGCAAAAAGCTCTGCTGTAGGCTACGCTGAGGCAGAGGGGAGGAGGCAGCAAAGCTACCGAGCTTCAGTCTACCCACTGCCAGTAGTGCTAGCTCCAGAGATATAGCAGCACTGACTACAGCCAGCAGTGCATCAGCAGCACAGTGAAGCCCACACTCCTGTCTTCATTTATCCTCATGTTTCATCAAGTCTCCTGAAAGCAGTGGGGGTGGTGGAATCCCTCAGCACAGGATTGATTTGAGTGCCTTGCGGAGATAATTCGCACGTCAATATTGTTAACCATTTCATTTTTTTCTTCTGAAGGAAGGAGGATAACAAATCACATTGGAAGCCACAGTCAATCTTCCAGCAAATTCAACAGATCAGGAACTGGAAGCCTCACTGAGCTGACGAAAATGGGGATGGGCATGTTAGGAAGTCAAATTTGAAAACCATAATACGGACAGGCAAAAGAGATTTTTAAGGATAAAATTACAAAAAGCAAAGAGTTTTTTTTCAAAATAATATATCAGTAGTAGCATGTCTGCTGAAGAGTTTCTAGAAGCAATAACTGGTCAAAAGGACTGTGCTTTATCAGAGAACTGAAGCCAATTACTTCAATGTTGGCTAGGAAATAATTAAGAGAGGTGGCACACAATTTCTTTACAGGAGAAAAGTCAGAGAAACTGCCTCAAACTGAAATGTAAAGAAGGAAGGTTTAAAATCAGAAAAGAGTAAGTAGTAATATTCCTGTAAGAGTCCTAAAAGAAATCACAGTGTACTCCTCACTTAAACAGGCTTCAGCAGAGACACATGGACTTCTGAGTTTTTCTTTAAGGGATTAATGGAAAACTAAGGAAAGTTCAGACTAGCAAATCTGACTTTTATATCAAGTGAATTGATAAAAACTGTAATAAAGAAAGAAGTAGCAGGCAGACAAATAAATATAACATAGAAAAGCCAAGACACAAAGTCACATCTCCTGAGGGTATTTCAAGCTCTCTGAAAGAGATGATAGATGAGGATGAGGCTGTTTCAATTGATCTGCTCTGCTCTACTTGGATTTCCAATAAGGTTTTGACAAGGCTTCTCACCAAAGTTTCTAAAAAAATTAAACTGCATGGAACTCCAAGGAAGGTCCTTTATGGGATAAATGTCTTATTAAAAGGTAGAATGTAAAGCATAAGAATAAATAGTGATTTTTCATAACACAGGGAAACTAAACTGTGGGCCCATATGAATCCTCTTCAACATATTTAAAGCTCAGGAAAGCAATGAACAGTAAGGCAACAGAGCTTCTTCATGAGTAAAAATTATTCAGGGTACTAAAAATCAAAACTGACTGCGACAAGTAGCAGAATGATTTCACAGTACTGAATGATGAGAAATCAATCAATGTCAGGTGAAATTTAAAGCAAAGCATTTGAGGAAAACCAGTCTAAATATATATATATTTATTAATGTACTCTAAATTATCTCTCAACATCCAGGAAAGTTCTTGGAGTCATTATGGATAGTTCTTTGAAAATATCAGTTCACAGGTCAGGGGCAATGAACAAGGAAAATAGAATGGTAGGAATCATTAAGAAGGAATGAAAAACAGCCGTAAAAGCATCATTACGCCACTTTATAAACCCGTGGTGTTCCCATAGCTTGAATACTGCATGCCTTTCTGGGTACCCTGTCTCTAACAGGATAGGGCAGCAGAAGAAAAGAGATAAGGACAACCAAATGATTCAAGAAACAACACAGCATCTATATACAAGATCACACAGACTAAGTCTTTCTAAACTTGGAAAACAATGAATGACCAAGGAAAGATAAGATGGAATCATGCAAAAATAAGGAATGTCATTGCAAAGATGTTTAGAGAACAAGTTATTCATTATGCCCCAGTTTGATTTGATGCTTCCTAATTTCTGTGTTATCAGGCAGCAGTTTTAAAACTAGGAAAAGAAAACAGGTTTATCTTTTTGACCACAATGTATAAGTAGAATGTCAAAAATCATTGCCAAGGACACTGTGCGAGCCAGCTGTATAAACAGGTCTAGAAAGACAAAACCACAAAAGCAATAGATAAGTTAATGGAAGGAATGACCTATAACAGCCAGAAAGACGTGATTACAACAGCGGGCTTGATCTGCTAGTCAATGGCTATAGACTACCAGAAGCTGGGGAAGTGCTGGGAGAAATGTAACTATGTACTTGCTCTGCCTCTCTGTTTTTTTCACAAATATTTGCTCCTGGCCAATATCAGAAACAAGACACATGGACCATTGATCACCCCCAGTAAGAGACAGTCTTGTGTTCATTGTCTGCTAAGTGGTTGGCAATGAGAAACACCAAGAGAACAGACACGGACTTAATAAAAGGGTAGCCACCCCTTAGTTTGTGGATCTTCATTTTCTTTTTACTTTTTTTTTTCTTTTTGCTAACTTTGTCTCCTGTCCATTTAGACATTTATATTTCGCTCATTTTGTACTGTGGATCTATAAAATATAACACTGTTCTTCTTTGCCACTTTTACTCATATTGAGATTCTTTCCCCACTATATTTAGGCCACATATTTCTGAGAAGTTAGACGTTTTTATGCTAAGTCTGAATTTGGCTGGGAGCAGCTTGCTGCTCTGGGCAGCTGGATACAGGCTTCATGAGAAAGGTCCCCAGTAACTAAAAGGTTTTAACAGGCCATTTCTCAGGATTACAAAATTCTACTCAAAATTGCTCAGAGTTTGGTGAGGAGTTGGGATCTCAAATTTCTCACATTCCCATCCTATCACAGCATCATAAACCACCTGCTTCCTCTGTAATAAGCCTAGACCCCTTTGCTCTCACTTATATCTTCCCTTTCCCAGTTATTAAATACTAAATTATGTTGCTCAGTCCATTTAAAATATGACTGCACAATGCAAGAATTATAGGGATTGAAACAACAACAGAATCTCTAAATGTAACTAAAATCATAATTCAGGTTTGACAAAATGAAGATGTCAGTGGTACTCACCTATAAGATTCTCTGCATGTTGCTATCTTTACCTGAAGCAACCCATAAAATATATATAAAAAGTATGAAAAGAAACAGAATAAATATTCTTTTGCATCCTTTGGTGTCTTCCACGTGCAACAGGGATCTTAACCCTGCTGAGGAGATTATGCCTGAAAACTGAATCATGAGTTTGATTCTGTTCCTCTGTATCAACATATATCATCTTGCACTATTTACTTAACTACATTAATGTGAGGAAACCATGTAGCTCCAACAGAACTCCAAAAAAGTCCATTACAGCATAATACATCCTAATGTACATGGGGCACAGAGACTCTTTAGTTATCCCAGTACCTTTGGAAACTGCACTGCACATTAAAATATTTTTTTTTAGTGCCTAATTTGCGAGAGGAGAATGATGGTATTTTTTTCCTCCCCAGAGAACTTCATCCATTCAAGCTCAGTGAAGGCTCAAACAGAATGAGGACAAACTGAGCTGAAAAAGCAAAAGGATACCTGTAAAGCAGCTGAAGGAAACTCTAGCTCCATCCTTCACAGAAATTGCTCTTTTTCCTCATTTACCTGGATTTGGTGACAGTGACTGCACCAAGTTTGTAAGCAGCTCTGCCTAGCTTAATAAGAATACATGGCAAAAAGAAACACGTTCTTCCTCTGTTTTTTATTGCCTGCAAAATGTCATGAGAGTTTCAAATTCAAGCAATCAGTGTGAAGGAGAATAGACCATAAAAGCAAGGATTATTGCCTCAGAAATAGCTCTACTTTTCCTACTTTTCAATAATGAGGCAAGACCTTTATAGAAGATACCACAGTGATCAGCATGGTATAAAGGGGAAAGAAACATATACATGATTTGATACCAGGAAAAAAATTATTATATTTTACACAGTGTGCAAGACAGAGCTAGAAAGAGGGGCCTCTCTTCTTTGCAAATAGGGCTCCTAAGTCTATGTATGCAAAGAATGTAGGATCTGTCTTTTAAAATCTGATCTTAACGCTTCTATTCTGCACTGAGAAAATTAAGTGCAACTACTAGAGAAAAGTGCAAAAAGTCAAATGTATTCCTGCAAAAATGCACTGTGTAAATTGCATGCAAATGAGTTGTCATTTTCTAAGAGCACATCTCCTCCCATTGGAAAAGGAAAACTTAACTCTAAAACATGCTGCTCACATGCTGTTTATAAGCTATTAAGGTAAACCGAAAGACATGCTCTGCAAACTCTATTTTCACCTGTTTCTTGCTGATGAAATGCAGTCAAAGACCTACTTTTGAAATACATACAAAGGTAATTTATTCTTCAGTATGAAGCAGAGAGAAATTCTGGGGTGCCTTTGATCATAAAGACACATCTTCTTGTGAAATATATGCCAGATGCTTGGATTCAGAGGGACTGGGTTTTTTGGTCAAACTCAGTCATTTCAATGTATTTTTTTTTTATATCAAATGTTTAAAAATGTCTATTATCTAATTCCTTTGGAAATTATTTCAATGTCTTGGTGCTAGTTCAGATATTTTCTATTTACTTTTACATTATTACGCATATATCAAAATTATATCGAACTCAGCTATACTACTGCTATGAATTTCTCATCTTATTTACTTTAGAAATGCTTAAATAGCAGGTATTTAAAATCTCAAACTTACAGCACAAGCAGAGACCGCTTAACATAAAAAAAAAACAAACAACCTCCTGTCCCCCAAACCAAAATCACAGCTAATCTTCATTGATAGCTGAAGCTCCAGTGTCCTTAATGATATTAAAACAAAATTCGAAAGAAAATCAGTATTTTCTGCCTGCTCAGGTATTCATGGTGTCTGTATTCAGACACACCAAGAAATGATGCAAGAAACCTTTATATTTCAGGACTTCAATTCGTCTCAAAGAACATTTTGGGGGGAATGAATTTCATGGGAAGTTTTAGAGATTTGCTTCTTTTTTGAAACAGAATGAAAATAGTTATTGACATACCATCATTCACCACGAAGAGAAACACAAGCTGAAAACAGCTCTGTACAGCAATGCAAGCCCCTTTGAGAGGCTCCTCATGGTCTAACCCAGTTTTTAGAAGAGATTCAGCATTCAAACTCATTTAGACCCTGCAACAGCAAGGGGTGCGAGGCTTGAATGGCTTGAAAAATCTGGGATGTACAGCATACAGACCACCATTCTCCATCTGTGCAACCAGAGTGACAGGAGGGGAATATTCTGAAAAGCAGTACATCTGTGTGAGTAAACTCAGGCAGTATGTTAAAAAGTCACCTGACAGCTAACCCCACAGGATATTAATTAGAGTCCGAATTAGAAACAAATATGATAAATGTGCAACTCTAAAGCCTAAAATTTCCCCCTCTTTTCAAATATGGTTTTAATGCTATATTTTGGGACACAAACATAATAGCACACTCAAAATATCCTCATTCCCTTTTTAATGTAACATTTATTCTGTTATGTTGATTTTGTTCATCTCTGAGCCGGAATTTAACAGTAGATTAGATCACTTTAGAGCTTTTGTTACTATGGTAACACTGCGCTGCAGTTATATTTCTTCACCTCCAATCTTGATTTTGAGGTGACTGGTTATATTTATTCCTGTCCTTTACAGGATCTCGGTGTGATGGAAAAGCATTTGGTAGAAGAAAAACGTTAGCTTAAGCTCCCGCCATAAGGTGGGCAGTCGGTACCGGTTTATTTGTGCTGAAGGTTAAGTATGCTGTGGGTGAAATGCACGCACTTAACTTTTCAGGGCTTTAAGTTCTAAATTAAATTAAATTATAGGTGAGTAAAGTTTGTGCTGGCCACCCTTGGATCTCCTCTCTGAATAGCTTAGAAACAGTATGGCACTGCAGAGGTATTCTGAGAAGGGACCAGCTCCTCTCAGAGAGGAGGGATTTATCACCCAACACAAAGATGCAGAAAACCAACCAAACAACATCAACGAGATCTCACTACATGCTATACAAAACCTTCTTCCTCATCAAAGCCAAGGTCCACACTGCAGAAATTTCCTGCACGCTAGGGCTACAAGACCTGGACCCTATCCCCATCCCCAGACAGCCCAACTGTCCCACACGGAACTCAAGCTCCCTATGCAGAGGGATACAGCAATATTGACGTGTGGAAGGTTTCTTCTGTACTTGGCTGCACTGTACCTGGCTTTATTGGCCTACAGTAGTGGGCAACTTTCACAAAAATACAGATAGGAATAGCATCCAGGCTTATTAAAAACATCACCTGACATTCCCTGCTATAGGCGTGCATTTTATATTGCTGATAAATTTGTTTAACTGAGCTGAAGTTTTAAGATAAGAAGATGCTTATATAAGATGGTTAAAGAGTAAGGGGCTTAATCTTCTCCCTCTTCCTCTGCGAAAGGAGAAAGACTTCTCAGCCAAAATAGCCTACGTACAGATATCTTCCACAAAAAATTACCCTTCAGAGGCAGAGATTTCTCTCAGAAAACTGCTAAGGAAGCGTAAGGTTATTTTCTTATTAAACTATGATTAATGTTGTGGATAGTCCCCTCTAGGCATTTGTACCAGGATGATTTTTTCATGGGAAATTTCAAGAAAAATGTTTGGGCAATTTCTATTGTAGATTTACAGAAAAATACATTTTTTCCCATATGGCTTTTGTTTGGGATATATCTTTCATCATCTTATGCAAATAAAGTCAAATTATGACAACTCAGGAACTTACAAAATACGTAGCTCACATACAGAGGTAAGACTCTCATTTTTGGAAGCTAAACATCTCCAAAATAAATCCCTTCTCCCCAGTCATGCTAGAACCTTAGCTCTCAACCTCCATTCCCAAGGGAGCAACCAGCGTTGTTCCATCCCCTTCGAGCTCCCAGCTGCATCCAAAACTGCATGCAAAAACCTTTGCTGAGGACAGCAGGAGGACTAATTACTTTTTAATTAGGGAACACATTACATTAGCCTAATTCTACCAGCAACCACGCGGTGGCGATCATGTTCTGTGCTAGCAAATTAATGGCTTTTAGATCACAAGGTCACTTTGCACAAATAATCATCATGTACATCCTCTCGAAGGAGATTCTTCCGATTCCTCCTCCTAATGCTGAAGAATTGCAGAATTCATCACATTCCACCTGCACCTGATTTTCTTTACAATAAATCTAAATCCCCACTCTTAGCTTATTTCGTCAGTTGGTCTTGTCTCATTTTTTTTCCCCTCTGTCAAGGAGTCCAATGAAAATTATTGCATTATGTCATGCTTGCATTCATTTCAACCCAGCAATCGTTTTAAGGTTTGCAGGCTACCTCTCATAAAGATATCTGATTGCAGAGTAACTGGTAAACACTAAACTGCATATCAAGCAGCGTAGCTCACTCCAGTGGCTCACTAAAGCTTCATTGGGTTTGTCCTTGAGGCAATGAAAGTAACTACTTAATATTTCACCATCTCTTTGATCATTTTTATAACATTTAGTTACCAAAGAACATTAGCTGAAGTGTAACATCTGCTTGTCAGAAAAAAAAGTACATTTTAATTTTATTTTTTTTAACTACTCCTTCCCATGAGATTGACTGAGACGTAAAGATGACAGGTATTCACACAGAAACCAGAAGCAATTCCACAGAATCCAGTCAATCTGCATTGGTGCAAACAGCAAAATAATGAAAACAAAGAAGTGATCAGAGCACAATAACAGCCATGGTGGCATTTAACAATTAACAGAGGGTGGACTTGCTAAGTGTTGATCACATCCAGGGGAAGGCAACATTCTTTGGGGACTGGCAATTTCTCACTAAAAAGCCAGCTTTATTTGCCAGTAACCTGTGCAAACATTCACCTGTGTGGCTGTAAATGCTCTCAGATCAGGCAGGCAAAGCTCAAGCCTGCTTTGTACAGGACCAAGTAAGCACACACAAGAGAGGAGAAGAGCAGAATCAGACTCTGCAATATTCACTCTGCCTAGATGTTCACAAGTTTTCCAATTTGGTTTTAGAATTAAAAAAATATTATTATCTAGCCAGGCAAATATAAGTTTACATATAAAGTAGGCCAGGTTGATCTTGATGGAGTGAGAGAACCTTTATGGAATAAAAATGATTATGCCCTACAGGAAAAAATAAGAATGGGCAGCTTATTTAGGATGCAAATATTTTGACATTTATTCAGTGCTTTACTTGGCAGCAGCAGCAGAAACAGCACACATCCTTCCTGTACCACTCGACAGAGACCTCAGCAGGAAAAGCCAAAACTACTGAAAACACACTGACTTGATATCAACAAGCAGAAATCTTTGGCCACAGAAACAGGGTGCTGGGGTTTTCACAACTCTGAATCAACACTCAGATTGGTTGAAGGCATGTACGTGTTGCCAGAAAAGAGTACGTGTGATGTATGTTGGTATAGCAAAATTCAGTTCACTTGGTGGACCCACAATTTTGTCGCAAAACCAGGCAAAAAGATTCATCCTTTCCTGGTCTTTGCTTTGAAGCACAAGAGTTGCATTTCTGATGAGTGTTAACTGGCTCTTAGGGAAGACCTCTTATAGACAACATTGCTGGCTTCTATCCATATGCGAATTCAACATTCCAGCAACCCTAGTAGAAATTGTATCCCAAATTCCCTGGTGTACAAAAGCCATAGCACGTGTCACTACACTCAAGGTGCAAACCAATCCTGCCATGTTAGCTATCATTGCTACTGACTTTCAGCAAGGAAAGAGACAGAAGGTTGCTGGCCAAGAAAAGAGAAAACCTGTCACTTTGCTACGTCTCAAGAGAGCTCTGGCTCACAGGAGGTCCAGCAAGCAGAAAGCAGCTAGAAGTAAGAAGCTTGCTAGATGTGGTGGCTGAGTCAGAGTACACAGTCAGGACTGGAAGATCTTTCCAAACATGCCAGCACAGGAAGGAGCTGAGGAATCATCAGGAAAGGTTGGGCTGAGGAACCGAAAAACAATTGTTGTAGGCATTTGAGAAGGCATTCATGCACGCATAGAGCATAAGTTGTGTGCGAGCCCTGCAAGGAAATTCAGTGGAGTAGCTGAGAAAAAGAAGAAACACAAACCAACTTGCATCCGTGGGCAACTCTTTTCTTTTATAAATTAAATTCAGTCTGTTCTCTGAGTGAGTCAGATGCTCTTGAAGAGAAAGAAGAACATCTCCAGAGGTCTTTAACCATTTAAATTACTCTGTCTCACTCCTATGGATAGGCAAACTTTCTTGGCATTTTATCAAGTTGCAACTGATTTATCAGACATAACTTGCCGGGTCTCTGTCAGCTGAGTTTCAACTTGTTATCAATGGGCAGACCCGGACACAGAAATCCTCCCAAGGAGAGGAGCCTGTGAACTGTGGAACTAACAGCTGGGTGAACTGACACTGGTAGAGGGAGCCCAAACTCGGCACACAAAGAAAGGTCAGGCTCTCACAGCTCTCCTCCAGAATAGGGAAGATACAGAAGTGAGACTTCGACTTTGGCTTCTTATTTAGCAGAACTGGTATAGAAGGATGAGCACTGTGCTGCTTCTCCTCATTCCCTTTGGGAGTGCAGCAAACTCTATGAAAACTTTCATAGAATCATAAAATGGTTTGGGTTGGAAAGGACCTTAAAGATCATGGAGTTCCAACCCCCCTGCCATGGGCAGGGACACCTCCCACTAGACCAGGTTGCTCAAAGCCCCAGCCAGCCTGGCCTTGAACACCTCCAGGGATGGGGCAGCCACAACTTCCCCGGGCGACCGAACAGTGCCTCACCACCCTCTCAGATCGTGCTGATCTGTCATGGCACTTTGAGCAGACAGCACCATCTTACTGGGAGAACGGGAGCAGCCGTCTACTCTTGGATAGGAGAGACCAGATCTGAAGGACAAGGCTAAGCTGCATGCAGTCCTCCCTTAGCAGAGAGACACGGCGGCGCTCTGGGCTTTGTTGCAAAAGAGGCAGCTTGCTCTCACCAACACAAGTGTATCTTAGCTATCTCTGCAAAATCCTAATGGTAATGCAGTATCCTGTGGATCTTACCTGGAGATCGAAAGATCTCATCTTATCTCATCCAGCTGCCTCCTTGCTAAAAATGGTAGTGACTTGTACTCTCTAGGACTTGGCGGCAAGTTATGTGAGACATGCAAGCTATATCACATCCCCCCATGCCCCAAGACAAACGCACTCTAGCTAGCAAAGATGGTCGGGAGAGCGTGCGCTTATCTCGGATGTCTGCTGAAAAGTTTTGCTTTTACTAAGGAAAATGTATGATTTCACATGGTAGAATTGGTTGAAGGTAACTTGTACCCTCTATAGAAGGCTTTAAATCAAGCAGTTTAATACACCAAAAGGTACCTGCCTTATCTCGATTAGGCTTTTAGAAAGGGCTAATTAGACCAGACTACTTGGCAATATCTTTGTCCTGAAACTTCAAATTAGGCAAAGCATTTTTATAAGAGATTGACAGCCAGAGCCCATAGCCAGCAGTGAACAGATTCACATTCAAATTAGCAGAACACAAACGGAAACTTTGAGCCCACTAAGAGGACAATCACAACTTGCTATCTGCAGAGAAATAATAAAACGATAGCATTAACGGAGGTCCTGAAATCCCTAAACTTTTACGCTGCTTAGTGTTTCAGGTGCTTCAATACATCATTTACCCAGGTGCGAGGGCAAAATCTGCAATTTTCCTAATTATTTTTGGTTTTCAGAACAGGCTGTTCTTTTTCACTGTAACATTTTTCTAAGTTCAAGTACACAAGAACAACAAGGCATCACCCATGTTTCTGGCCACAGATGACAGTGGGTCCCTCTGCTGACACATTTTAGCTAGATAAATTTGTCTGCTTTCACACATTTTCCTGATGACTTTTTTGCATTTTACTTTAAAAAAAGACTAATTCATTTCAGGAATTAATAAAGAATTATGCATAACATGTCGGAACCTTATCTTATGGAAAACGATGGAAGTCAGGATGGCTCTAAGTTGGCCAAACAAAAAGCAAGACACTTTACAGGAGAAGTAGTGTAGAAGTACTCTAAAGTGCCTTTCATTTAAACACATGCTTTTCAGTAGATAAGATTCTTCTTAACATATATTTGCACGCACTCCATAAACATTCTGTATATTTAATCTATTTTTGCTTTATTAAGGTGTGGAAAGGAATTCGCCTTCCAATGTTTATTCTGTTCTTAAGTCTGTTTCAGCTTTGTACTGTGTGTTCCCTAATCGAGGACACTAAATTTCTATTCATGTTTTGTTCTTTGTTTTCTTGTGTCCTTGCAGCTGATTAAAAACAAGGATGCTGAAGAAAGAATAAGAAGATTTTTATAGTAGTCCTTAGCTGATAATAATATTTAAAGTGGCAGCTGATCACAAGATTTTTTTAAAAAAAGAATCTCAAAATCAAAGATAATCTGAATGTTACATATTTGAATTTAAACTGTAAATGTGGCATGCTGATTTGATGATGCTTGTTCCGATCTGTGTATAGCTTTCAATGAAGGACCACAATTAATGAATCAGGCACCAAAATGGGAAACATTTACAGAATCACAGAATCTTCATGTTACAAAGTCACAGAATCTTCATGGTTGGAAAGGACCTCTGAGATCACCGAGTCCAACCATACACACACAAAAGACCCCCACAACCTTGGCCACTAGAGCATGCCCTGAAGCGCCAGATCTACACATTTCTTAAATACCTCCAGGGGTGGCGACTCCACCACCTCCCTGGGCAGGCTGGTCCAGTGCCTGACCACTCGCTCAGGAAAGTCATTCTTCCTAATATCTAATCTAAACCTCCCCTGCCCCAACTTCAGACCATTTCCTCTGGTCCTTCCCTTGGGAGAAGAGGCCAACACCCACCTCTCTACACCCTCCTTTCAGGGAGTTGTAGAGGGCAATGAGGTCCCCCCTTAGCCTCCTCTTCTCCAAACTAAACATGCCCAGTTCCCTCAGCCTCTCCTCATAGGACTTGTTCTCTAGACCCCTCACCAGCTCGGTGGCTCTCCTCTGGACACGCTCCAGCAGCTCAATGTCCTTCTTGTAGTGAGGGGCCCAGAACCGAACACAGCACTCGAGGTGAGGCCTCACCAGTGCCCAGTACAGAGGCACCATCACTTCCCTACTCCTGCTGGCCACACTATTCCTCATACAAGTCAGGATGCTGTTGGCCTTCTTGGCCACCTGGGCACACTGCTGGCTCATGTTAAGCCGGCTGGCCACCGACACCCTTAAGTCCTTTTCTGCTGGGCAGCTTTCCAGCCACTCTTCCCCAAGCCTGTAGCGTTGCCTGGGGTTGTTGTGGCCGAAATGCAGGACCCGGCACTTGGCCTTATTAAACCTCATCCCATTGGCCTTGGCCCATTGATCCAACCTGTCCAGGTCCCTCTGTAGAGCCTGCCGACCCTCAAGCAGATCAACACTCCCACCTAGCTTGGTGTCATCTGCAAACTTACTGAGGGTGCACTCAATCCCCTCATCCAGATCATCAATAAAGATGTTAAACAAGACTGGCCCCAAAACTGAGCCCTGAGGGACACCACTGGTGACCGGTCACCAACTGGATTTCACCCCATTAATCACAACTCTCTGGGCACGGCCATCCAGCCAGTTTTCTACCCAGTGAAGAGTACACTTGTCTATGCCATGATTCACCAGCTTCTCCAGGAGAACGCTGTGGGGAACGGTGTCAAAGGCCTTACCAAAGTCCAGGTAGACAACGTCCATAGCGTCCCCCACATCAAGAAGGCGGGTCACGTGGTCAAAGAAAGAGGTTGGTTAAGCAGGACCTCCCTTGCATAAACCCAGGCTGGCTGGCCCCGATCCCTTGGCTACCCTGCACTTGCCGTGTGAGCTCACTCACAATCATCCTCTCCATGATCTTTCCTGGTACCGAGGCCAGGCTGACAGGCCTGTAGTTCCCCAGATCCTCCTTCTGGCCCTTCTTGTAGATGGGCGTCACATTAGCCACCCTCCAGTCATCTGTTACCTCCCCTGTTGACCAGGATTGTTGATAGATGATGGAGAGAGGCTTGGTGAGCTCTCCCGCCAGCTCCCTGAGTACTCTTGGGTGAATCCCATCCAGCCCCATAGACTTATGCATGTTTAGGTGCATAAACAGATCATTAACTACTTCCTCCTGGATTATGGGAGGGTTGTTCTACTCTCCATCCTTATCTTCCAGCTCAGGAGGCTGAATGCCCTGGGGGTAGCTGGTCTGACTATTGAAGACGGAGGCAAAGATGCATTAAGTATCTCAGCCTTCTCATTCTTGGTTGCAATGTTCCCCCCTGCATCCAGTAAGGGATGGAGATTCTCCCTGACTCTCTTTTTGTTGATGTATTTATAAAAACTTTTTTTGTTGTCCCTTATGTTAGTGGCCAAGATGAGCTCCAGCTGGGCTTTTGCCTTCCTAATTTTTTCTTTGTATAACCTAATGAGATCTCTGTACTCCTCCTGAGTTGCCTGTCCCTTCTTCCAAAGGTGGTAAACCCTCCTTTTTTTCTTAAGTCCCATCAAAAGCTCCTTGTTCATCCAGGCCGGCCATTTTCCCCTCCCTTTCATCTTGCGACACATGGGGACAGCCTGCTCCTGGGCCTTTAAGATTTCCTTCTTGAAGAGCGTGCAGCCTTCCTAGACCCCTTTGCCCTTCAGAACTATCTCCCAAGGGACCCTCTCAACCAGTGATCTGAACAGGCTAAAGTCTGCCCTCCGGAAGTCCAGGTTTTGCTAACTCCCCTCCTTACATCACTAAGAATTGAAAACTTGACCAAGTCATGATCACTAAGCCCAAGACAGCCTCCGACCACATCTCCCACTTGTCCTTCTCTGTGAACAGTAGGTCTAACGAGGCACCTCCCCTGGTAGGTTCACCTACCAGTTGCGTCAGGAAGTTATCTTCCATACACTTGAGGAACCTCCTAGCCTGCCTGCTCTCTGCTGTGTTATATTTCCAGCAGATATCTGGTAGGTTGAAGTCCCCAACCAGAACAAGGGCTGGCGATTGTGAGATTTCAGCCAGCCACTTATAGAATACCTCATCTGCCTCCTCATCCTGGTTGGGTGGTCTATAGCATACTCCTAGGACAAAATCTCCCTTATTTGCCTTCCCCTTCATCCTTACCCATAAACACTCAACCTTATCATCACTGGAGTCTAGCTCTATATAATCAAAACCCTCCCTCACGTACAGAGCCACACCCCCACCTCTCCTTCCTTGCCTATCCCTTCTGAAGAGCTTATAGCCACTCATCACAGCATTCCAGTCATGACAGTCATCCCACCACGCTTCCGTGATGGCAACTACGTTATAGCTGTCCTGCTGCATAATGGCCTCCAGCTCATCCTGTTTGTTGTCCATGCTACGTGCATTAGTGTAGATACACTTGAGCTGGGCTCCCAGTTTCACCCCCATCCGTAGCCCTTTACCCCTAGGCTCATTACTAGTGGGCCTGGTCTTATCCCCTTCCCCCCTTCAATTCTAGTTTAAAGCCCTGGCCGTAAGCCTTGCTAACTCTTGGCCTAGTACCCTTTTCCCCTTTCAGAATAGGGTTTTCCCATCCTTTGCCAGCAGGCCCGGGGTCCTGTAAATCAAACTGGGATCAGAGAACCCAAAGCCCTGCTGGTAGCACCAGTTTTGGAGCCAGGCATTGATCTGTCTGGTCTTCTTGTTAACCCATTCATCAGCCCCCAAAACTGGAGGGACACAGGAGAACACGATTTGTGCTCCCAAACCCTTGACAAGTCATCCCAAGGCCCTGAAATCTTTCTTCATTGCCCTCAGACTTCTCTCTACCTGTGAGATCAAAAGAGGGCAATAATCTGAGGGCCCTATCAGGCCAGGAAGCTTCCCGGTTATAGCCCTAACACAGGCCCCAGGGAGGCAGCAGAGCTCCCTGTGGGAAGGGTCCGGCCTGCACATGGGACCCTCAGTTCCCCTCAGAATGGAACCACCTAGAACTATCGCCCTCTCCTCTTGCTCCTCACAGAAGCTGTCTTGATACATGGAGCTGGCTGCTTTGGCAACTCCCTGGAGGGGGCTTTATCAGCATCCTCCATTCCCTCATCGTCTGTCTCCAGAGGCCCCTGTCTGTTCTGTACGGGCACCTGGGAAGGCAGGGGAGGCCTGGAGGGGACTCTCCTGCTGCCCCGAGCAGGTACCTGCTTCCATTGACCCCCATCCTCTCCTAGTGCCCCTCCTTCTGCCCGGTGACAAGAGAGCAGAGGATCCTCTGCCTCTCGTGGAGCGCCATCCAACCCTCCCTTCGGGCTCACCTCAGCCCTTCCCGCCGCTGCCGAGCGACCCAGTGTCTGCTCTGAGCGCCTTTAAATCCGCGCGCGGCTCCTGGCCACGCCCCCTCCGCGCCTGATTGGTTGCCGCGGACTTCCTGGTTCCGGCTGGGGCTGGCGGGGTCGGGGCGGGGGGGGGGTGTCCCCTCTCTAATTTCGCTCAGGGGCCTATTTGTTCAGGAATTAGTCTTACCAAACTAGTGAGAGCTGTTTTAGTCTGCTCATTGCCTGAGTTTTGGAAGCGAAGAGGTTAAGGCAATTTCATGCTGCTTTGTTTCTGACAGTGTGAGTCCAGGGGCATCTGCAGTAAAGCACTTAGCCACAGGCGATGTGGTCTTCTCGCTGTTAACGCTGCTTAGATGCTCCACGAGAGTGATGATAATAAGATTAGCTGCAAGAAGCTAAACGCTTGACCCTATGCTTGTGTTGCTATGTTTTATACACCAGAGAAGTGTTAATTTTATGGAGGGCTCCAGTGGCCTGTAAAGGCTGAAGCATCAGGCGAAGATGCTCCACCTCTGAGACCAACTTTTGCTCTTCAATAAACGTGCACTGTTGTGGCATTGAAAAGAATGAGATACGCTCCCCAAGAGGAATATTTTGGGCCCAATCAACATACGTATGGAGTTGCCCTGACTTAATGAAACATCCTCTCCTACTAAATTGTAGGTGTGATTCAATGTCTACCTTTTAGACTCACTTGGCATAAATTACCATGCTTTGAGTCAAACTAATTATTGTTATAGGCTTCCTTTCGTAATCTTTGAATTCCAAGTAAAACTGCATTTCACTATGGTTTTAAAAGAAAAACTCGGTGCCCTAATTTATGGTTAACATCTTTGCCTCCCTCCTATTAGTGCCTTCAGGTATAAGCCCTCCCCTCTCTTGCCAGGATCACCTCTCTCCTTTCACCCTTTCACCCCAGGACCATGATTTTGGGCTTCCAAGTCCATGGTGATTTGCTGTGATTGCCCCCAAGGACCTAACCTCAGTGCAAGTACTTGCCTTCACGTTGTCTCTTAGGGGCAACAATGGGGGGAAACCGGACACCTATTTGCATTCAGAAAGTTCTATATTATTCTGTGTTACGGACAAAGAGTTAAAAGAAAAAGTACATCATAAAAAAAACCCAAATCCACGTATATTCTACATTTCCCAGCTATCATCATCCATCAGGTATCCTGATAGACACAAATGTAGCTTGCTCTCTGCATTCCAGCCCGCACCTCCTTGCTAGCCTTCACTCATCACACACCGGAACAGGCTCTTTATACCTTTTTCTTGTTTGTGTGTCTGTTCTCTTGAACTGGGCAAACTAATATATGCAGTTTTCTCCTAGAGGAAGAGATTTCACCAGATGACTTGACCCACAGACTGATTTAACTACTCATTTGTCTTTACAGCCAAGAGCAAATAAATAACACATATATGCATGTTACACAGAACACTGACAAAAGTTGTTTGGGTTTTTTTAAAATTTTTTCAATATATTCTATCATATATTATTATATTTGCTTCCTTAAGCCACATAACTTTAGATGAAGACCTTTCAAAAACAGTGTCTAGGGTGTTAAAACCTGTCCTTGTGTGCCAGGGATGTTTTCAACAATCTTCTGTATGTTCAAAGTATAGCTGAAAGAAACCTGGCTTTATTTCTAAAAAAAATGCGAGACTTTGTTGTCATAGTCTGTTCATGTTTGTTTGACACCGGTAAGTTTTAATCTGCCTGAAGTGTGTATGAATGCAAAACCTCAAATCAAAACCGTGTCTACAGTTTGGGTTTCAGTGAAGCTGCTCACAGAGAGTTGGTGAATTTTCAGGATATTCTACAAGCTTTGTTTGAAATTGATGCCGATAATGAAACTCAGACGTCTGCATATAAACTTCAGCAGCATTCCCTCTTTTCCATCCTCTCTCCTAGGCTAGTTTCTTTATTACTAAACCCGCGAGAACATCGTTCAAGAGACACTTACATTGCTGCTTTTATATCAAGCAATGTAGCTGTCTCCTGAATTATCCACTTCAGAGGATATATTAGTAATAGAGTGTAAGCACTGGTTTACTAAAAGTCTGATGTTCTTTTGGTACAGATGCCATGGTGAAATGAAAGAGATTTCAGTGACTCTGGAAACTTCGAGGTTCAGCAAATTCAGGGAGTCGTGGTAGGTTATCTGCAACAGAAAATGGAAGAGCTGACCCGTCCAGGAATCTACTTTTTTAATATCTGCTAAGGTGCCAACCAATGTAAACCTTCCAATACAGACGTAGCCTCATCGACCCCTGTTTAAATACAAATAAGGTCAATAAGTAGTGCTCTTCATGCACTAGGTAGAACTATGTTTCATCCAAAGCAGCTTTTATTTTGTCAATTGGAGCACAGTGTCCAGTTCTGGGCTCCCCAGTTCAAGAAGGACAGGGAACTGCTGGAGAGGGTACAGCAAAGGGCTACAAAGATGATGAGGGGACTAGAATATCTCTCTCATGAGGAAAGGCTGAGGGACTTGGGTCTTTTTAGTCTGGAGAAGAGAAGGCTGAGGGGGGATCTGATCAATGCTTATAAATACTTAAAGGATGGGTGACAGGAAGATGGGGACAGACTCTTTTCAGTGGTGCCCAGTGACAGGACAAGAGGTAATGGGCACAAACTTGAACTTTGGAAGTTCCACCTAAACATGAGGAGGAACTTCTTTCCTTTGAGAGTGGCAGCGCACTGGAACAGGCTGCCCAAAGAGGTGGTGGAGTCTCCATCTCTGGAGACATTCAAAACCCACCTGGACGCGTTCCTGTGCAACCTGCTCTGGGTGACCCTACTCTGGCAGGGGGGGGTGAACTAGATGATCTCCAGAGGTCCCTTCTAATCCCGTATCATTCTGTGATTCTGTAACTGGCTAACCTAACTATTTTGCAGTGGGCGCGCTTCCTTGAGTACCTTCTCACAAGCCTTCTACTGCCTAAACACCTCTGCCCAGAAAGCTTCAAGAAGTTTGTAAATCACCTTTGCTTCCTGAAGCACAACGTGCCTGGGCAACACACAAACAAGCACAGGGGTGACCAGCAGCGGGGCTATGTATAACCTGAGCCACCAGCTGCTAACCTTCTTGGGAAGGTTCCATTTTGCCAGGAAGGTGTGACCCATGAAGCTGCCTCCCATCTGATCAATCTTTTGCATGATCCTTTTCCCTCCTCTCCTTTCCCTTCAGGTTTTTTCCTGCTTTCCTAGGAATGCATTCCCTTCTTATTCTGGCACAGGAGAAGGAGGGGCAATGAGCCCAACCACAACCCTGAAGGTGGTGTGTTGTTTACAAAAAGTTATAGCATCACTACAGACACTGACCGTGCCTTTACTCCTCTTCAGATGTACGGTGAGCTGGTGGGAACTAACTTCTTCAGTTCTTACTGAGGCAGAACTCTTACTGGACCAGTGGGATTTTTATCCAAATAATGAAAATATCACAGCAAGTTCATGGTATTATATTTCACAAGTGGGACTTTCAGAGGTCAGAAAATTTCAGTTATTTTAACATATGCACTGCTGGATCGAAGGGCTTGCACCGTGGGGAATAAGTTTGACATAAAAAAAACATGTCTAGGACAAAGAAAAGTTGCTTCATAGAGAACAGACCTGTAAAAATGCTGCATTAATACTAAAAATATACACGGGGGGCTACCATTGCAGCCTAGGTGCACAAATGGTTTCCACAAAGAAAGCCATTTATTTCTCTTTGTATACCTTATCACCGGGAGCACGCTACGCTCAACCCTGTAACGACTCGCTTTCATCTCCAGTGCCTCTCTTACAAGCGAGACAGTATTATGCTCACGAACGAATGCGAGTTACCTAGCTCAGGGAGTTACATGGCGTAGAGAGGCTTCAAATGGATATTTAGCCATAAATACTGCGATTACAGAGAGGCACAAGAGTCTGTGCTTTTGCCCTGAGTGCATCTGCTGCGAGGCAGCGCAGCCCTTCAAAGGTCGTGCCACAGCAACCCAGTCTCGACCCGGCTGATACCTGTCCGATGGAGCTGGAGCGTAACTGGTGTCTGTCCACACATTGCAGGTGCACAATGGAAAAGAGCCAGGAGTCCGGTCATACGGCTATGACCAATATTCTGCATTTATATACAGCAGTAAGTGCTTGCAACAGATAACAAATGAGGCACAGCCTACATTTTCAATACTGTACACACAGAACAGGGCTATTTAACACAACTTTCCCTAATTTGCTTCAGGAATGTGAACATATTCATCTGTTCGGCGTGTTTTGGCCCTTAAGAGAAAGGCAGCGAGTTCTGATGTAGTCCAGCACAAAGCCAAACCGCACAGCCTGCCAGAGCTAGGCAGGGGCAGCAAGTTATTAACAATCTGCTCGTTACCGTAACGGTGCAGCAGCTGGAGATGGCTCACCGCTGTGAACCTTCGTAATGGCTCTTTCTTCTATCAATATTCCTAGATCTAGTAAGCATCTGAAGAAAAGAAAGATCTCAATAAACTGCCACTCGCTAATGCAAAAAGAAAAAAGAAAAAAAAAAAAAAAAAAGAAAGGGATAAAGGGAAGGAAAGTACTTTGAGAGTGACTGTTTCAATACAAACCAAACTGAACATAGTCAATACCTCTGCTGACCTGCCAGGACTTTTAGGAGCCATACAGCAACAGACCATTAGTAGCAACAGATTTTGAAAAATCATTATTTTAGGCCCATGATACAAATATTGACTTTTATCTGTTCTCTCTGTGGGCTAATCCCTCTTGTCATTGTTGTAATCCTCATTCCCGCACCTCATAAACTTGAATCCCGTTTTCTATGTAGTAGCATGTGATGTCAAATAAAGATATTCAAAAGCCTCCAGAAGTCTGGTGAAAGGCCTTACCTTTACCCAGAGTTTCTTAAGTAGCATTTAATTTCTCCAAGGAATAATTGCAACACATCTCAGAAAGTACTGCATTTCAGTTACCGCCTGGTGTGCTGTGGATTGGAGAAGTATTGCCATTGCACATAACTAGGGGGCACCGTAAAGGAAAACACCAACATATTTTAGTAAAAAAATCTTTTTAGACTTGATCGACGAATGATATGCCTTGCTTGCATTTTACAGTGCCTTCAGAATTTGCATTCTAACCTGATTTTATGTTGCTCACAATTTTCTGATAGTGTCAAGCCTCTTCTTCCCCTCTCTCCCCCTAAAGGACGTATGATTTTTATGCATTTTGGGATTAGCTGAGAAAAGACGGAAAAATCTTATTCACTCATAGAGAAATTTAACACTTTATCCCATCCCAAGCAAGCAGTTTGGTGAGCAGGGGAATTCACAAACCTCAACTTCCTCACAATTCTCATCCCTTTGGATTACAAAGTGTTCCTACTTTCTTGATCTCAAAATACCCCTGGATCTGCATTAGTTGTTAGCTATGTTATGGCTTTTAAAATAGAAAGTAAGGTTTAAAAATCTTATTTCTGTAATAGAGATGTTAAAGCGATGAAGAGGACAAATGAGCTCCTTTCTGCTACTACCCCAAGCCTGGAGAGGCAGCGCTCCTGTAGAGCCAGTGTGTACGAGCGAGAGGAGGAAAGGTGCTAATCATAATAATGACGTACCCTTTTCCACTTCAATCTCCTTTTCCAGTTGAATAAAACAACAAATCATATGAAGTCTTCCACTCTTAATACTCAAGGTGGAATGATCTGACCAAATATCGTAAGAAAAACCTCTGCTATTTGTAACGGTAATACTATGTGTATATATAGAACAGACAAATAATTAACGTAGGACTGGGTGGAAAACGCATTGCATTAATCTGCACTAATGCAAAAAAAAAAATTGACTTACAGACCACGTTTTCTTTATTTTTGTCATTAAGACTTAACAATATCAAAGAGATGTGTGGAGATAATTTTGTTCTCTAAAGACACTGTTGACTTTGCAATGAATTGAAAATTTGTCAATGAATTTGGACTGCATGCTTCCAATAATTTGCTGATTTGTTTGTTGTCTTAATGTCACAGCAAATCCTCTTGAAAGTGGAAATCTGCTATACATCAGTTTTTCTCTTTAAAACATTGTGATAAGAATCATTTGGCACCATTTTTTTGACACCCTGTGAAAAGCTCATAAGCATTTATTACTCACCTGAAAATACACCACTAATAACTCCACTTTGATCTGTCCAAAATTTGCATTCACTATTCATATTTCTCCACTGTCAGACTAAGTAATTCATGTATGGATTAATGAACATTAACAGAAGCAATGACTGAGAGTCTAAAGTTACCACACTGAATACAAGGACAAGCTTCTCTTCTATTAATAAGATGTTTGCACAGACATTTTCAAGTTTTGGTTTAATTTTTCTCCCTCCCACAGTCCCTTGAAATGTAAAAAGGAGATTCATACTTCAATTATTTTACAACAGGAGAATTTCCCTAGTGATGCCTAATGTTTTGTTGTGGAGAAAGGCCAGTTATCATTGGCTTAAGCACTGCTGCTTTGAGTTTTTTCATAGAAAGGGCAGCATTTCTATGGCCATAAAGAAATGCGTGTTGCAAAGGTATGGCACAGAAATCCCTTAACCCCAAGGAACGAATGTTCACAGGCATCATTAGACTAACAGCCACGGAGTATCCCCATCTACTGAACACACAGCGCCAGCACTGCAAATGTCTGCCCTGTCTTGTCTCTCAGACATCCTCTCCTGTATGCTGATGAGACTGTGCTTACTTCCCCTGATCACAGACATGTCAATAAAAAGATAATGTGGACCACACACATCTCAATGTGAGCAGAATTGATGCATATAGTTACTGAGTTTAATCTCCTACCGTTACTTGCTATGCTACAGATAAAATTGTAATTCCAGCTGTCTCATCAAACCAAACCTCACCTTTAAGCACTTATCAGGCCTTGGCTGAAAAATACAGAAGTGCTGTTATATGCAAGATATCCCTTATCTCCTCATCTGCTTGTTGCTCAGCAAACTACCCCTGTTTAGTTTTATTCATAGTCTGGGGCATATATTTTGTACTTGTATTGAGCTCCTGGAAGGCTGGCGTCCCAACTCTGAAGCAATGGCTTTCAAAACCATTTGTGAAGACAACAAATACATCTTGGATTAAACTCTTCTTCCCAATGTCATATTTAATTACTGAAATTCTGAGACAGTTTAATTATAAGCGGCCATGCAAGCTCACCAAGCATTTAAAAGACAGTCCCAGGCTCAAATGCATTGTCTTCCTTTGTTCCCAACATAAAGTACAGCAGCACAATCCTGGAGGGTACATCATGGTGTTGCTGTGAAGCTTTTTTCTTTGAATCAAAGTTGGTGAGCAGAACCAACATAGCAACAAAGGGCCATCCCCCGCAACCCCAGAAACAGAGGTTTGTAGGAGACATGCAGGAAAAAAAAAAAAAAAGAGTTGCTGATACAAATACATTCTCAGGTATTAACCCCCCATGGTCTCAATTTATCAGCCCAGGAGAATACGACAACTCACAGATGCCTTCTTTGCCAAAAAGAACGTATTCGTGCTACAGTAGCCTATCTGACTGTGGTACTTCTTTTTGTTAATGTGAGCCCACTATTAAAATATAAAGTTATTTCACAATTCAAAGCTTAGTGCCTAGAGCTACTTTCTGTGCTATAGAAAGCTACACTGTGATTTTCATGAAGAATAATACCTGTATTGTTTACAGAGCGGGGCTAGAGACAGCTCTGCTCACTACCACCTGCAGGCATTGAAAATTAGAACAAGTACATGCTTAATCATTTACCAGGGAAATGGAACAGCTACAATAACAACAAAAAAGAAAAAAATAAAGGTTTTACTAGATTAAAATGATGCTATGAATAATGCAATATGCTGCAAGAGTGTCAAACATCAGCTCTTTTTGACCAAACTCTCAACAAGCAGTTTCTCAAACAAAACCCTTCATTTGCTAGTAGAGACCTTTTTGCTCGCTGGCTACTCGGGTGCAGCTGAGAACATTTAGTGAGAGTAAATCCAACTGCATGTGGAAGCTCAGCTTCTAGAAGGTAAATACAAATGAATTTTGATTAGACCACTGAGCTTAATTATAGCATTATTTGTATATGACAGTCATAGGTAGGAAAGTGATTGGTAATTCTTTGGCTTTGATTTAGTACAGTGGGTTGATTTGGTCAAGCAGTAAAGTACCTGAGAGACCACCAGGTGTATCCCATTCATCACCAGCTGCCTCATACACACAGATCTCCAGCTGGGCTCCTTTCACTCCCTGATTGGAAGCGCTTACAGCACAGGCACATTTTAGTCTAACTGTAACATAAGCTACTTCACCGTGGACGATAATGCTCAAGATCAGAGCCTGGCTAAAGTTTTCTTCTAGTGAGTTTTGGTGAAGATAGGAGAATATCAGGGTAGCACCTAAAGGAACCTGAGAAGGTCCAAGTAAACCCAGAGGAATATATAAAGAAATATTTCTCATTGTTTAACTTTTTCACATCTTTATTGGTTATTAATTAAAAGCAAAAAAAATTGAATGTGAATTAAGATTAATAGGGAGCACAAATGTACCCGTTTATATGCACCATGTTCTGAAGTGAAAGATACCTGATGTACCTGCTTCATCTTAAAAAATACAAATAAACTGCCACAACTACATCGTTAACTACTTTATAAGAATTCAGAAAGTCCTCTCTTTCTGCTTAACCCTTATATTAAAGGCAAGATTTTTCTTAGCAGATTATCATCCTTCAGGATGTACAGTAACTGTCTCCCAGGCATAAGAGGTGCCTGTAATGCCTAACATCCAAGAACTTGGTGTCACACATGTGAGACACTACAGGGGGACGAGCGATTTATTTTTATTAATGATACCATTTAAGCTTTGAAAGCTGTTCTTCACATATTCTTGAGTATCAACACGCTGTGCCTGCCAAGCAGCAATCAACCACCTATTGCATTTGCCAATGTGCATTTCTCATAGCTGCTTACGAGAGCATTTCAGACTCAGACAGCCATAAACATCATGGTTTCAAAACACATTGGGTGAATTTCTGGTAACTCGTGCTCCCCAAAACATCTCTACAAAGGCAAACAATTTAGGAATGCTACTGAAATCAGGCAGAGAAGAAGCTGGCCTTAGGACCCCACTGAGTGGGAGATGCTGACTCATGCAGAGAACTTAGCTGATTTTCCAGTCACTCCTCACCCATTAGGACAATGAAAATGTCACCTATCTCAAATCATTTCACTTGCATATTATACAGCTGTGATGACAAGGCTTGCTAACCCCTACTTCTATCATGTCTGCCTTGGATTTATGAGCTTTTCTGCCTTTACCTGTCCCAGGATGACTGCTGGCATCACCTTCCTTTCAGACGCAACCATTCTGGGGACCCACCAACCATGTATTGCAAGAGGGGCTCGTCTGGGTTTTAAGAACAAGTTCAAATGCTTCTAAACTCCACTGGTCAATGATGCATTGATCAACAGCCTTCTTGAAGAAAATATTAGAGGGAAAAATCTAACCATTAATTTGTCTCATCCGTGTTTACACCTCACCCCAAATTACTCCAGAGGTAGGCTGCCTCTCAATTTCCAAGAGCAGAATAAAACACGGTACCCTGTCTCTAACCAAAGCCTAGATGCTCATGCAAATCTGTGGAAAATGCTGTTCACGGTAGTGCTGTCTTGGTCTCCAGCACAGCACTGGCAGAGGTGCTCACCAAGGGTACACCACCAGCACCACCACCGCGCTCTCAACAACAACACACCTAGCCGACGTGAGCAACATTGCACTGGTGTTCCAGCTCCAGGCCAGGACAAGCAGTAGGGATGTTTTCACACCTCTTTGCAGAGATGCCAAAGCAGCAAAACTGGAGCAATTCTCCAGCTCCAGTCCTGTTCATCTGAACTACTTGACCAAACTAATTTTAGTGCTCCCCAGAAGTGCAGACATTGTGTGTCTTGGCTTGTTTCCCCGCCACGTGCAAACATCAACGTTAAAGAATCTGATAGCAAAGTCCACCCTTTCTCCCCCGCCCTTCCTACACACTCGTGCCCACACAGGAGCAGGTCACCCACCATCACGCCCATTACGGTCACGTAAGACCAACAGATGATCATCTTTGTGTGAGCCTTCACAACTACTATAGCCTCTTATTCTGGGGAGAAAAAATAAAAATCACATTTTCCTAGCCAAAGGAATAAGAAAGAAAGGAATAACCTAGGAGGATTTACGTACAGTATGGCAGACATAGATGGAGACAGTGGGTGCTTTTTTTTCCCCTGATAAATAAAAACCTCTTTACTTTGTCTCAAGTGGCCATCCAAATAATTGGGCTGCCCCAAAATTTCTAGTGATTTGTATATTGTGTATGAAATATTTTGTATATTTTGCCTTCAGCATTCTCTGAGCTACTCGTATTTTGCTGTTGGGAAGCAGAAGCAGTTTATAAGAGGTCCCTACAGCAGTTAACCTAGTTTAGGGAGTTAACGCTGCAATTTAAAGAGGGGAAAAAAAAAAAAATTGCTCAGAAGAGACCTGATTTTCATTTTCTTTGGGTCGGATGGTTTGCCAGAAAAATGTTTTTCTTCCCCTGGTTTCATCCTTCAAAAAAAAATAATGCAAAAGTCTCTGCATTACTGCATGCATCAGACTGAAAAAGAAGCTTCTGAGACCTACATGAGTTTGTGGTCATAAATGGGTCAGTCTAGGTAGAGTCAGGATCTGTGCGTGTCCAGCCGCTACAGCTTCAGCAGGTTTGGGGAACAAAAAAAAGAAAATACATATAATACAGCCAAATAAAGGCCACTAAGAGCCCTCCTTATTTCCTATGAGAAAGTAAGACCCTGCAGGGGTGGAAATAAATTAGGTAAAAATTAATACCTTTTTAAATTCTAACTAGTAAGCATATCACCCAGAGCTAGAAAAAACACTCAAAAGAAAGAAAGAAACCAAACCCTGTGATTTTTGTTTTTCAGTAGCTGGGACTACTAACACAAGAGCTCAAGGCAAATACATTAATCCCCCCCAGCTATGTAGAAATAAAATGTTATGTTCAGCACTGCTTTCTTCAATGCCATTTTAACACAGGGTTTTTTTTCCACCAGCTTCCTCTCAACAATAAAATTTAATTTCATTTAAATAACAAAATAATACCCTAAACAAAACCCAAGAAAGACGGACATTAATTGGAAAGCATTCAAGTCCTGGCTTTGAGATAGATTACATCTTCTGCAGTTTAAAAAATACAGATTTTATTTTTTCCCCTTTGTGTTCAAAGTCACCAGTGAGGTGCTTGGAGTTCAGCAGTGCTGAGGCAGGAGGGCCCATGCCCAACCACAAGGCAGGCTCTTCCCCTCGGCAGCGTCGGAAGATAATCTGGCGTATGCACAGGTACAGGAAAAGGTGGTCCAACAGTAGTGCAAATGTAAGTTTGGCAACAAAACAGAACCACCCTGCAACGTCATGCCTGGATGCAGAAGAATCCCCTCGACTGGCACTCTGTTAAACTTGATTTAACTGAGAAATAATAGAAAAGAGCATTCTTGAGAAAAGGGGCAGCCAGGTTAAGGAATAAAGGTGTTTGTGTCCCTTCTTGCAACACTGGCACTGCCTTTCCCAGGATTGTTGGAGGACACGAACATTTTCAGTACAGCTAATAATATTTACTTTAAATGCAAAGGCAAGTAATCTGAACACATTTTTCCCAAGCATTTCTCAGTCACTAGAGTCAAGCAGAACCTAACAAGCAGGTCTAATCAGCTATCACTTTTCTGTTATCCGAGTTTGACTTGCATGAAATCCCTCACGTAGATGGGAAGATAAATCAAATTACAACAATCTGTCCCAACAGTTTTTCAAATGCAAGGCAAAGTTAAGAAAAATAAACCAACTAAGACAGAACCCTCCAAAATGCTTCCCATGCTCTCTTTCAGTAAAGTAAGGTTGCACAAAGACAGCAATTCTGCCGTTATTTGTGTGTTGTTCCACTCAGGAGATTTCCGCAAGACAGATCAGATTAATTTTTTCAGAGGCCCAGAATAAAGATCAATGCTCTTGATCTTTATTCTGGGCCTCTGAAAAAATGAAAAACCACCTTTATCTGTTAAACCTTGTACCATCTGCAAGCCTATGCAGACATACAACCTGGAACTAAAAACCTTTGCCGTCTTGTACTTCATTCATTCCCTGTTCCACTACAATTACAAACCAACTCTAATTTACCATAAAGAAGTTACTAGAAACACATTTCGCACTGAGGAACCTTACATTAGTGTGGCTTTTAACAACACATTGAAGCTTTCAAAGGCGCAGAGAGAAATAGAGAGACAGATGAGACCTCTTGAGGGGAATCTGAAGACTGGCGCTATTCAAAAACCTTAATTTAATACAATGTTTCCCACAGATCAGAAAGTGCAAGCGAAACATCTGACATCAAACAAGCAGGGGACAGGGAAAGTTGCAGCGGCTGAACATGGTTTCAAACTTAAAGAAGTGTTTTTCTTTCCTGCTTTCTAAAGAAATCCTGTGAGCCACTGTGAGTCTCTACTGATGTCGAGCTTCCCTCAGGCTAGGGAGCAGGTGTGTGGCGGCCAGGAAACCACCCCGGTGAGATGGATAGAAAAACCTTCTGAGGGTCTTATGTGCTCCAGGTCCCTCATAGTTGAAGAGTACCGTCTCTGTGTGGTAGCAGACAGGCACTGGCTCCACAGGGCGCCCGCTGGCCCAACGGCACAACCAGAGCAGAATCTCCACTTTCAAAAAAAATACCATTAAAAAAAAAAAACTTTTGGCCATCGTCATTGCAAATAAGGTTGAAAATATGAACTGGAAAGGTCTAAAGCTGTTACCTGCCCTGAGCCTGCAGAGATTTCATAAAAAAAAATGCTCCAAGAAACACCTGTATATCAAACACTCACCCAAAACAACAATAAAGGAGCAATGTCTGTGACGGGAGGCAGGAAAAAAGAAAAAGGCACAGAAGAATCACACGTGCTAAGGGATGTGCTGGGCTCTCCCTGGGGTCTGGCCCTGTCCTGTTCTCCTCCCTGGGACTGGGTTTCACTCCACAGCCAGTAATCCCGTAGCACCAGGAACCGACTAGTGGTGTTAAAAAGGAAAAACAAAACAAAAAAACCTTTCACTGAAACAGAGGAGTTGGGTTTGTCCCAGAAGATGTGACTCTCGGAAGTGCTACTGAACATTCAAGTCCCTTCCAAGCCTCCTAGGTGCATCTGCCTTGATAGGTGCTGAGGCTGACCTGGGTCTCTGCCATCCTCACTTCCAGTAGGACCAAGCAGTTCCTTCATGACGGATGAGTCATGGATGATGTCTGGATGAGTATGGATGATGCTCATCACTGACAAGTCCCTCAGTGGAAATCGTGGATGCTCTCAGCTATCACTCGCTCCTTTGCTGATTCTCTGCTCTTGACCCTTCCTTGATATTACTCTCCTTAAAGCTTGGGCAGATTGTTATGACCACGCGCTGTGCGCCAGGCATGTTAAAGCAATATATATATTTATTGCACAGTCGTGGCTGGTATTTGCTGTATCTTGAAATGACTAGCCAGGATTTAGCATTTACGGAGGAAGAGATTCATTTAGCTGGTAAAGCCAGTGTGGTTGTCACAACAGTGTGGATCAAATGTAGCCCTTAGGTGAAAATATGCAATTACATTTACTCAGTGCATTATGTTTTTCTCTATGGGAGAAGTCTTGTTATTTATACAATACAATTGAGGCGTAGGTCCAACAATGCTTGTAATATAAATATTTTTAAAAATGAAGGAAGAACGGCAAAAACAAAAACACTGAGTAGGCTGCCTCAGAAATGAAAAGAAACTTAAAATCATACCATTTTCCCATGGTGAAAAGCAAATAATAAAGAGAATCTGATGAAAAAAAAAAAAAGAAAAAACCAAAGAGGCAGGAGAACACTTATTCTTACCAAACCTTGAGATCCAGCAAACGCTTAGGCAATTTCAAAACCTGACAAGAATGGTGCGCAAAGGGACAAATATTTTTGATTTAATGCACTCCACTCCAAAACCCCTCCTGATGTCAGGAGGACATGACTTGAGAGAGGAGCATTTAAGTGTGAAGAGACCCTCAGGTTTTGCAGCTCCGGGCAATCACAAGCATTAGACTACATACTGGTGTGATAGGTGCCAGAGCTGCAGAAACCAGGGCCTAATTGGTCTAGACTGTGCCCTGAGCCTGGCAGGTATATTCGGAACATGATGATTTAAATTGAATTTCTCTTATTTTGCATCGCAGGTCATGCTTAAGTCAATTCCCTACCTGTGGGCTATAATTCAGAATACAAACACCAAATCTGATGGTTGATGGAAAAAGTGATACGCAGATGGTAAAAACAGCCTTCCTTGTTTTCATTTTTCGTTTGTATTGAATTAGTACCCAAAAGCTCCAGCTGGCACGAGGATCTGACTGCTACTGTCCCTGTGTGAATTATTCAGTGCTATTTCATTCTTGCCAAGATTTCCAATATACATATGTATGTATATGGAAAAATATTTGTTCAACGAAAGAGCTGCAGTGAGGAATCCTTGCTTTCTTGGAAAATTTTTAATGGAATTTTAATAGAATTGCAGTGAAAAGTGGACTTAAAGTATAAACAGAAAAAACTCCTTTCATAAAGTCCTGTAGTTTGTGCAGAGATTTCTCTTTTTTTTAATCTTTTGTTTTATTGCTTTCAGAGAACATTTTAAGTAGCAAAAGCCAGGATCCCTTAAACTAGGAAGATCTTAAGCTTAAACAGGTATCAACATTACTTTGCTGTGCCCATTTGCTCTTTGAAAATGGACAGATAATGATGTCTTGAACTCTTCCCTCACCAAGAATTAAGTTCCTACTTTTCACTCCCAAGAGAAACTGGCACACCACAGCCTCAGCATCAACACCATTTGCCCTGATACAGTACAGGAGCAACTTAATTGCTTCACTAAGAGAACTACAAAAGCTTAGCCCTTTTGGGTTTTGCTTTGTTTGTTGTTCCTTTCTGTTTTACTATTAGTGAAGAACGCGCAGCAGGCTGGGAGAGAGGAGAAAAAAATAAAATTACAAAAATAAAAATCGAGCCTTTTCCTACGAAGGTCCAGCCATTATGTCATTAGCCATAACGTTTTTGGGGCAAAACCAGCCCTGGTTCTCCATGAACCCTCAGCGTTCTCCACGGCAAAAGCCACGATGGACCCAAAAGCCATGGGGTGAGCTGCAATTGGCTGCATCATTCGATATGCACCCTTACTGCTTCTCACCACCTCGGTCCTGAGCGTGTCCCTGTCAGTCGCTGGTGGGAGCGGATTCAGAAGGGGAGCTGAGCTACAAGCAAAACCCAGTGCTCAGGTTTAGCGCTGGGGGCACTGTGTTAAGACAGAGGGCTGATCCTCACCGCTAGCGGTATCACACAAACTCTCATTGCCAGAACACAGGCATTAAATTTGGATTAACGCCAGCTGGATAATTACATTGCACCTTATTAAAATTTTAGAGCGATGCCAATTGGAGGAGAGTCTTATTATACTGAGCCTACCACGATTAAAATCTGCCACCACTTCCCTACTGCTGGTGTTATTTAAAGCACGCATTCAATAATCCATGCGCAATCAGGGCCAGATTACAGATCCTATCAGGAGGAAGGGAGCAGCAGAGGAGGGAGGATGTGATTTTGCCTATCTCTACAGGAGGGAGCCAGAGCACTGGCCCTTGCACCACTTGTGCACGAGTTGTAGCTGTCAAGTAATGACTAAGTCTGCAAGGCAGGGGAACTGAATAGGCACAAGGTCAAAGCTGTTGGTACACCAACCCCTTACTGCGTCTGGAAATAAAATTGGGAGCAGCCACCACCAAGTACTCCCACAGTGCTATGCAAATCTGGCCTCTGGGGGCTCTACCACAGTACAGGCTTCATGAACTGGCGGGGAAAAAAAAGGTAATCCAGCTCATTTTGTGAGCCACCACAGCATAAAAGCCCTGTAGGGGATATTTGACTGCAATATTCACTTTCTTACAGCAATTATCCTTCAACATTATGCTTGACTTTGTCTCCTCAGTTTTCTTCCACAGGTTGCCCACAGAAGCTGTGGCTGCCCCATCCCTGGAGGTGTTCAAGGCCAGGCTGGATGGGGCTTTGAGCAACCTGGTCTAGTGGGAGGTGTCCCTGCCCATGGCAGGGGGGTTGGAACTGGATGATCTTTAAGGTCCCTTCCAACCCAAACCATTCTATGATTCCTCCCGTTTCCAAACCAGAAGACTGTCTTTGCAAACAGCATACGCCCACTCCGCTCCCTGGGTACAGCCCCATGTGAAATTGTTCTCGCTGGCTTCCTCTCCTCTAGTAACCAAACGTTCTGTTTAACAACTTGCTGTCGCAAGGCTTGCGGGGTGTGGAAGGGCTGCAGTTGACAGCCAGGGGGACATTTACTTCTTGTGCTCCACTGCCGCAAGGGGGACTGTAAAAAATGAACAAGTTCATACGGGGACATACTGAGCTCAGAGTGATAATTCCCTCCTCCCAAGCGAGGGGTGGCCCCCTCATTACTGTAGCCCTGGCTGGGCAGACTAAAGGACCGTGCAAAAGGTTCAGGTTTGTTTGAACACCACTGTATGTACAGCCACAGAAAAGGCAGCCCTTACACAAAAGATTTTCCTCTACATAAATATGCCTGCACACTGCATTCATTACGTAGCAAGTGAAATCACTCCACCTCAAGACCCTTAACCACCACGAGGTGCTGTTCAGAAAACACACCACATGCTTACGTTTGTGGCCGTCACTGCAAAAAGACAACTTGCATCTTAATGTTGTACCTTTTAGTATCCAAACAGCAATGAATTATGTACTGAATCCCTGGGAAAAGTAGCAAAACATTTTACATTCCTTTATACGAAGTTGGAAGAAAGAAGTTTTGTTCAGAAAATACAGTTGAGGATGGTTTCCTGGAAAGGTGAGCGGGGAAGTAAATCCTATTTCAGCCGACAGTACTATTTATCTGAACTGAGCAAAAGTTAAATCAGGTTTTCCTAGTGAAGCAGGAGGAGGGTACCCAAGGATCAATGGGCAGGGGATTAATCCTAATGGAATGGGTGGATAAATCTCCATGCATCAATGACAGGCTCCAAACCATCCTAATCAGTACGTTTGCACTAGCCCTGCTGCAACGCTAACTACTGTTAGCCATGGTAAGGTAGTTACACATTTTCAGATCAGATTATTTTCAGACCCTCATTTCTTGCACGGTTTCTATTGGCACAGAAGCTTGAGTGTGAACTGGGATTGCTCCATGGTGAAGTTGGCTACCACCTTCATAGAAATGCACATTCAGCTCTCGTGTTACACGTCTTGTGTTGTTCTGCTTTCGCCTAGAGATGAGATGCTGTTTCATCTCCTCATATGATACCTCGCAGGCATGCCTAGGGCCCTTCTACACGTGCCCTAGTCCAGGCAAGGGTCTTGATTACTGAAAAAAGAAAAAAAAATAAAAATAGGAAAAGACCATCTATTGTCTTTCAGATCAAGGCTCCAGAGCAGCGAGGGCTTTGAGGCTCAGCAGAAAAGCACTTCTGTATAGCACTTGCACTCTGCATTCACAGGCAAACACCTCCATAAACCAAAGTTTACTTCAATATTGGAGCCAGCATTCTTATTTTCACTGATTCCACAGAGATCAATATCATAGCTCCTCCAGAAACCATTTTTTGGAGGCAGGTTTATACCTTATTCTATTTGTTTGTCCCTGAAGCATAGGGAAGCTAGAGCTTCCTGGAGCCAGCTGGATTTGTCAGTCTCCCTCAGAAAGAAAGAAAAAATCAGAGATGTTACTGTTCTTTAGTAAAAACATGCAACGTGAGGGTGCTTGCATCTAATGGTGACCACTGAAATAGGTCTTTCCAGAGAGAACCAAGCCAGGTCTACTTATATTGACTTGAGTCTACAGTAACACCTTTTTAAAGTCCAGTGGTATAAAATTCCCACTGGGAACCATTTAAAAAACCATTGAAACTGTTATAAAGGAAAAGCTCTTTCAGTCTTCCAAGTGCAAAAATGTTGCTGCTATAAGAAGCAGTTTACATAGGTCAAACCCATGTGGTTTTGGGGACTGTTGCTAAAGCTAAGCAAGACCAGGGCATATATCCCTGGAGGAGGGAAAGCTTTGAGAGTGACCTCAAAAGCGAAAGCTACCATCAACCTAACTTCATTGTGGGCAGGTGAATTCTGCACTTGCCCATCCAGAGCAATTCCAATGTCATCTCAGAGCTCCTCACTCTACAACTGCCAAAAATGCCCCTCTCTGAAGTGGCAGAAATATTGAGAGAGTCCACTGTCTGTCATTTTGTATGGTCAGCCTGAGCTGAACTGTCCTGTTAGCTGAAGAGGAAAGAGACGTGAGGGGTGGAGATGAAGGCTCCCTACTGATGGTCGCACTGCTGATTTCTCATGTGATCTCATATTAAGGTTTTATTTGTCCTGTCTGATCTCATGTTTTTGGAGCAGATACCTTTAGCATGAGAGACATTAGTTTCAGAAGAGGCCAGGGATATATTCTGTATGGATCTGAATGAGAAACACGGTGCCTTAAGTCACTCGTACAATGGTGCAGAGCACCATGAAGATGCCCAGAAAAGCAACCTTTCTTCATTATTTGAAATAAGCCAGGTGTAGTTCTCTTTCAAATGGAAAACAGACTTAAAATGGCATGCCAGCTCTTGAGGATTTTCTGTTTATCAGTAGCACAATAACATCAAAGGAAAAAATAGCAACTAATTTGTTTGATTTATAACTTGATTATTTTTGTATGCACTTACCAAAGAAGATACCTTTTAGGGATCAGTTGTTTGATGAGGTTTCATTAGAGCTATTAAGTAATGTTTGCTGTTTGAGATAGCATCATCTGAGCCACCATGCCTATATGAAGGTCTTGAGGGAGAGGAACAATACTGGATGCAAAGAAGAATTATAAGAGGTTTTTGACATTCATAAGTTTAAGTGTGCATTAGTTCTAGCCTTGCTTTTCCGTGTGTTTTCTTTTCTTAGGCATGAAAATTGGAGTCTGTAGGTTTCAGGTGGATGAAAGTAAACACCCTGTGATAAGCAAGTGAAAACAGCAGAGATGCAAATTTTAAATGTGAACCCATTCCGTGATCAAACACCATGGGACTCAAATCATAAGCACTTACAGCGTGAATGGGTCAGCAAGACAATTCAGAGACTATCCATTCCCATGAGCTACAAAGAGGGTTTTTTTGTTTGCTTGTTTATTTGTTTTTTGAGAACCTCATTACAGGGAAACATAAGTTGTAACTTCCCTACTGATTATTAGAGGAGAGCAAGGAAGGGCGTATCTGTTCTCTGTTCAATGATCCATGCAACCAGAGCAATATCCACAGCAGGCAAACCCAGGCTGTAGGAAGCCAAAACATCCAGCACAGCAAACATGTTTAAATGAATGTAGTCAGGGCTGAATCAAGGTGATCTGTGAAGCTTGCTCCAAAATCCTTTCTCTTGGGAAACAGAAAAGTACATTCAAACAAATGAATAATGTTTCCATATACATTACAGCTATAATTTTCACATGCTAAGCTAGAGAGACTTGGGCTATACCCAGCTTATATAGACTGTAAAACATGAAAATAGTGCTCAATGTTCTTTGTTGCATTGCTGAAACTAGAAAAAATATTCTATTTTGCATTTTCTCCTGTTTCTACACGCAACACATTAAAAAGGCTACAATTCACAACTGTTACCAAAAGAGGTGCATTATTTCTATAAACAGTAAATAACTGATCATGACGCCAGGTGTCTCCTGCACTAGGAACAAGTAAGTGCTCTCACTGTTGAATTATTTTTTTTGCCGTAAATTTTCAGCCTGGCTGGGGGCTGCTCACCTGTTTAACATATGCAGAGGAAATTATACCCTGCAGCAGTCATCCTTCACCGTCTCAGCGCTTGCAAGGTACAATATGAAGATTTGAGATTCATTAGGCCACGGATGCAAATAGAGGTTCGTGTAGAAAGATATCCAGGAGTGGTGGTTGCATGTCAAACTTCAGAGAAGGATCACAGGCCATGCCACTCCTCAAGCAAAGAGGAACTGTCTTTGGAAAGGGTAAATCTCATTTCTGCAGGAGACAGACTTCCTTGAGGGACTTTAACAAGGCTGTGAAGTACAACCCTGCAGCATCAACATTTTCCGCTCTATCACAGGCTTCAACACTTTCTGCAGACTTCCAAGAGAAAAACATATTTCAACCTGCCTTAATTAATTGGACATATGTATACCACACAGAAATCTAATAAAACCCAGGCAAGCAGAGAAAAGAGGGAAGCACATGCCACAGGCATCAGCGACACCTCTCAATGCGCTGCTTGAAAGGCTCGGGCACCACAGCAGTGGGCACTGCTTCAGAGCCAGAAGTCTGAGACGAGAGAGGACCCCAGTATTTCTCTGCTTTGGAGGAAATGAAAAGCGTAGCAATGCTCATCCTCGTCTTCTCAGCCGGGGGGGGGGCGGAAATGGAGATACCAGCAGGGAAATCATTCTGCAACAATGTCCTACTATTGTTTTCAACCTCTGCTGCTTCCAAACAGGTAAGAAAGATGAAGGCAACGCTGGCTTATTAAAACCAGACTGTAAATTAAACAGTGAATGCTGTAATCTCATCCTTTTGTTCCACTTTTGGAACTCCATACGGTTTTGTTCAACTGAAGATCTGAATTCTTTATGATTCACACTTGTTCACTTCCATTAGCAGATTCAGCCCCAATGCACTTCTGGGCAAGTGCCCCTAAACGGCATTCATTGGGGTAGGAACTGATGTAAACCAGAATTTTTCTGCTGGGTCACAGACCATGATTTATAGAACAATGTTAAGGGGCCTCTGCTCCAGTGGGAAACCAAGAACAATTCAACCACAGTGTTTGAGAAGGACCTTAGTAGCAGCCACTAGTATCATAGTTTAGGGCACACTTGATGTAAGAGCACAGAATTCATAAACATAAAATTGTTTTAATGCCTTTTGTGCCATTTTATGATTCTAGCCAGAAAAAAAACCAGAGAATAATAGTGTTTTGCTTTGGAAACAAACTACCTGTTTAGATGTTTCTATCTTACTAACTCTCTGCTTTTGCTATGTCTACTGTAAGCTGTGTAGGTACATGTGAAAAATTTTACCTTGCTCTAAAAACTGCTGTTTTGTTTGCTGCAAGGTATTTGTGGGAATAAATAATAGAAATAATACAAAAGGGTCATGGGCATCAATGCACAGATCACATTCATTCTGCTACTACCTGTATGATGCTCATTTGGTTTTATTCTTTTCTGCTTATCTGGTTATTGCTCTTTACTGCATTTAGCCATACTCAGACAAACTTCTACACCACCTACATTACTTTCTTCTCAGAGAGATGGGCGGCTCTTACCTTGAGCATAGTAGGTCCACAAGATTTTGGGTCCACCCTACCTCCCAGGGCTTTATAACCATTTTTCCCTCTCTTGTGCTAACAGCTGACAGTGGTAGCAGCAAGCCTGAGACCACAAGACACCCCAGAAGCAGCAGCATCCTGCACCCATGGAGATTTTCCCCGAAAATCTCCCACTATGGAAATTTTTCCCAACTATCCCCAAAATCGCAAGGACTGGCACGTGGCTATAGATGAAAAGCAACATGCAGGGAAGAATTACAAATTCCTTTACAAAGTAATGACCGTAATTTCTTCTCTTTTTTTTCGACATTTAAAAAGCAAAGATGCTTCTCTGTTTAGTATTATCTAGCAGTAAATAACCTATACTATTGCTTTGTACAATACTGTTTGCTTAAGTCTCCGCTGTGTTATATCCATGTGTGCACTCATGCACGCGAACACACTACTAAGTTTTTATTGAGATATGTGCTAGCTAAAAACATCAGAACTGCCACTGCTTTGAGAGCTTCAATTCTCTTTCCTTTCCTCAGCTTCTCATTTGCTTCCAGACACCCTGTAACAAATGTCATCAGAACTTCATCTATTCCTCAGATATTCCGCAAATGTTTTACCTGTATGCAAATTTGTCCTCTCCTCTGCTTTGTTGGCAATTGGTTCCTTGGAAAGATCTGCCATTGCAACAGGTAAAATACCTTTCTAGCAACACAATTCAGCAACAGCATTGAAAAATTAAGAGACAGCGAGCAAGAACAGAGGACTTAGAATCTGAAAGAAATCCCAAACCCAGAACTCCATTACATGGGTAAAACTCGAGCAAACCCAAAGTAACGACAGAGCACAAAAAACAATAATGTGAACTGCAAAACACATACAGACAATGGAAAAAACCATAATCCCCATAATTTTCCAATGGTCCTGATTATTATAATCTGCACCTCCACAGCATTATTCCACTAATGCATTATCAAGTACAGCAGTTTTGTCTTGCTCATTTTGGAACACAGCTGTTGTTTTAATTGAGCCTAATAGATAATGTGATCAATGGTGCTTCTTAGACCCTAGCTACAGAACACAGTGGGGAAATGAAAGCTGGGATGGTCTAATTTATTTTTTTAACTCTGCAAAATATTGCTATAAGCTGCAAAAAAATAGGTCTTCCCTGTACAGCAGGGCCATCCCATGGGAGATAAAAGCAGAATTCTCACTTTTTATAAGGAAGTGTGAAACTGAGGACAAAAGGAACACAAATTTTCACTCTAAAATCTTAAGTTCCTTCTGCATGGCTTTGTAGTTCTTGACATTTTGTTAATGACATAGCAAGGTTTTCACTTGATCAGTCAGGAAAATTAAACTCTGAACAAGAAAGTTCACTCAAAAATCCAGAGTGCATCTGTATTTCCTTGGTTTGGGCCATCCAGGATGTTTGGAAGGTAGAAGAGACCAGCACCTCACTCTGTTGCCCTCCTTTTCCAACACTTCATTCCTGATAAATAGGACTCCAAATACACTGCCAGAGATCTCTGCTGCCTCACCTGTAGTCACGGAGCAGTCACCTTGGCTCCTGCTGTTCCTGCACCAGCAATCGAATCTGCTGACAGCAGTTACCTTCAGACTACAGCCCGTTTCTCCTTCCCATAGAGCAAATCTGTGGTACCAAAACACGGAGGCATGGACTCTTAGGATACACTGATACCTGAGCAACCAAGAGATGGCACCGTTCAGGACTTCACTCCTACCCAGGTAACACAGCAGACATTAGACCTACCCACTGCGGGATCCCCTTTCAATATTACTTAGGAATGCAATCAGAAGGCAGGTCAGATGATGCTAATAGGCAGCCACTTGCAGACATTTCAAACACACAAGAGAGCTCAGAGTGAGTGATGGGAAGAAACAATAATCAAGACAGTTGACCTCGGACACACTAGGGAAGACAACTGAAATACGAGCAAAGCTCTTCTAGAGATGACAGGTTGGGGTGGCAGTCTGGATCTTAGCCACACAGCAGAGACAGAGAACAAGATGTGAAAGGGTAGAGAAACAAGGGCAAGAAAACAGAGCTCTGACATGACAAATACATAAGGAGAGAAGGAGCAGCGCTCAAGAGAACTGCAAAGGAAAATGGATGGCAAAAGGAACAGAAAAGCAGAAAAATTAAGAACTAGATGGTTCTTGTCCAGCTGTGTAGGGTTTTGCCACCTTCTGCCTCCTGCAGTAAATCTGCCACTGCACTCAAAGTTGTCTGCAGCCAAGATACAAACCAATCCACTAGGGATTTCTTCCAGGCTTTAACAGCAGCACACTATCCCTAGTGAGTAGGGCTGAACGTTCAGAATCAACCTCATTTTGATACCTTTCTTCGAACAGTGACTTGTGGGGTTTTACTGTTTGTGCTCTACTAGCATTTTCTTGGACCAAGGGCAGAGCATATCACCTGTAATATCACTATTGAATTAACACTTGTAATTAGAGATAATAATAAACTTGAAGCCATTTGCCTATATAATTACCCTCAATCTTAAAATTCTTTCAGTTACTCTTGGCAATCATGGCTGAACCCAAAGCCCAGAGAGGGCAGGAATCACTCCATCAAGTTTGTGATGCTTTGGCTCTAGTACAAGTTACAGGGAATTAATAAACATCTTAACCTGTAGACAGTTGTCATGAAGAAGAATTGATTATGCTGCTGAAACCGCACAGATATCCTTTCTTCCTATATATTGTTAGGTTATAACTATTGCACATGCTTGGAAAAAAAAAATGTTGTGCCTTCGACAAGTATTAATACCTCAATCTGTAGCCTGGATCCTGAGTTTTGCAAGATCATTCACTGTTGGTTTTACAAACACAAAAAATGATTGTCGTGGGGTAGAAATCAGTCAGAACATAGCACAGAACATATTACAAGACTGAAAATAGTTTTGCACTTTTAGATATTTTCCATGGATGATAAAGAGGAGTAATGGATTGTGACTGACATGTCTGTGACCTTCTAAAAGCTTGCAAGTAGCTTTTAAGACCAAGGGAACATTCTTCTCTGCACATCATAGAAACAACTTCATTTTGTTAACTAGCTCTCCATTCCTGAGAACTAAGAAAAATAAAAAACTGGGCAGATAAGAGGGGGAAAAAAATAGTTAGTGATTTAACTACAAGATCTCATTGAAACTTTTGCATTCATGATCTGTCACTCTGCTTTGTATACAACATGGGGTTTTGTTGTTGTTTTTTTTTTTTTTTTTTTTTTTTTTTTGCAAAGGGTCAAACTGATCAGAAAAAAAAAGGAAAGATTACACAAGATAATATTTGTTGCCAGAATGCCTCAGATTCTGGTTGGACCTTTGAATTTTGATTTGTTTTTTCCTTGCAAAGGAGTCAAAGAATATTAAGGTGCTTAACAGGATAATGAGATAGAGTGGTAGCAAGGGAGAAGAGAGCATATGTTCATTTATTTATAACAATATTGCAAAGTGTTCAACATATTTAAATCAGTGAGACAGACATTCACCATGTAATTTAATTAGCACTTATGGTAGATACCATAAATGTTTCTAATGCACACTTTCTATTACATGCAATTATAAATAGCGCGCTTATTTATAACCGCAAACTGACCAGAAGATGGCCCCATCGTGAATACAACGCAACTTAAAATTCACTCAAGAGAATAGGCTGGTGTCAAAAAGTGCAAGGTCTATTTATCAATCCTGAAAAGTACATTAGGTAGGTCTCTCTGAAGGGGTAAAGTATTTGTCATTGTAGCGCTCCAAATTATTTTAAAATTCATTATGAAGTAGATTGGTGATTATCTACATGTCTGCTCAATCTACTTTACTACCTTAAACGTTAAAACCAGAATAACTGATGCTAATGAAAAGCCAATCTTATTCCCATGATGTGGTGTTAAAAACTTTGGTGTTTCCCAGGCGAAGAAAACTCAGTTCTAGGGGCTGACCCAAAGGTCACTGATGAAACCCATGAAAAATCTCCTGGATAAATTCACTGGATTTTGCTTCACACCCTTCTCTGGAGTGTCCTCAGAACAGCAGAGTCACAAACTTGTGGCTTCATTTCCACTACAATTGACTGGATAGAATGAAAAAAAAATTCACTGGATTTATGACTGTGCACCTTCCTTTACAACTACTATCCTGGGAAGCAGACTGTACATCTGCTATCGACCGTGAAAACAAACAGATGTTCGTTCCTAGCTGAAATGGCACATGCCACTATTCTTCAAGCTTTGTGCATGTGCAAGACCACTTTTTTTTTGGTGTCAATCATTAGCAGTGCCCAGAAAACAGTAGCACTACGTGAATGTGCTCCTATCTGGAAATAGGAGACATAATAATCTATGAAACACAATAGCTTTGTACTTCAATTGGATGGAACTGCTGGCTACAACAGCAGTCTTTTTTTTCAAAAAGCAGAGGATTTAGAAAAAGAAATATTTGAGCAAAACAGTTTAATTTGGCTGGAATCAATTATGGCACTCTTTACACCACAAATCCATAAAGCCCTTTCCTATACGCATGCAGGGAAAAAAAAAAAAAGTGAACAGGAAGGGTTCTGACCGAAGGCATAGCGCAATAAGGTCTGATGCAGCCTCATAATATCACTTAAAGTTAAATCACATGACTTCCTGCAGTTGATGAAAGCTAATGGAAAGATAAATTTACTTCCACCGTATCATATCTGTTCAACAGAGGTGTTTTGCACGGACTGCATGAGTACAAGCGTCCTTGGGAAGCATCTGCTATGACAGGTAAGTTAAGATCATAAGGCTTGCACCAGAGATATGGACACGATGGCAACAGAGAGAACATAGTTTTGGGAGATGCTAATGGACAGCAATACAATTTGGAATGGGTGAAGTCAGAATAGAGGGAGATAACTGTTTTGACAGAAGACCAATTTCTTATTGGATACTGACAGTCAATATCAGGTTCACTTTAACATGTTACTCGAAGCTCAAGGGTCGTTTTTTAAAAAGTTACTGTAAGATGATAATTATGATTTGTCCTTCTCTCTCTCTCTCACACACACACCTCTCGACCAAACTCCATAAGATCAGAAGATCTGAACAGCCTGTTTCATCAACACTGGGAAAAGGCAAGGCAGTATTTTAGCTAACTCTGGGGAAAAAAAGACTAAAATCTCCACAAGCTCTTTAGTCTTCGATTGTATGTGCTCCACAGGGTAACTGTGTACCTCCATCCAAGTCACACTGGCCCTTTGACAATTGCAGACAAAGCATTTCTCAAAGGCTCTTATTCTAGCTTCATCCCCAGCTTTTAAACATTGAAGCAGAGGTAATTGAGATTAATAGAATGTAGAGTATCTACAATTAAGATATACTCCAGACAGGCAATAACATATTGTTTATTCAAACAAGAAAGAACAGTGCATCAACAATTATGACTTGAACCATTGATTTTAATTCAAAATGCTGTACTGACTGCTGGGCACAAGGAATACCCGTCTGTCTAGACAAAAATTCTTCCTGAAGGAGGGCTGTGAGTCACCCCAGAGCTTCTGATCAACACATCCAAAGTGTAAACAAATGTTTCCTGAAATAGAAAATTCTTACCACTTGTCACAATGTAATTGCAGCTGTTCAGATTTCAGATGACAACAGTACCTGCCTCAAAATTTCCTCAGTCCAGATCCCACACTGCTGTGTTCCACAGCTGGCACACTGGAGTCTAGCAGCTGGCACTGCAATTAGCCAAAACACTCCACTGCTACCAAATAGCTCAGACCCTAATTGCCACAGCTGCCCTAACTTCACAGAGGAAAAAAAAGTCATTTTTTGCTCCATGGGTTACCACAGAAGGATGACCTTAGAAAAGCAGATGAGGGGGGGTGATACCCACAGCAGACCTTTGAAGTGCAGAGGGTGGCAGGTCAGACCCGAGTAATCCTGAAAGGAAAATTACTACTAAGTTACCCCCTCCACTACTACTTTCCTGGGTGAAAGGCTGAAGAGTAGAGCATGAGGAAACAACCATTTTCTCACACAGAGGCTTACGAGCACTTGAAGGAATATAATCTGAAATCCAACACATGTATTTTGAGGAATGGAAATCCTTTTTGTATAGTCACTGTAGGCTTCAGCAGTCAAAAGGTTCCCATAGCTGGTTGCTGTCATTCTGGATACCAGGCTTGTGGAGGAATGGACCATTGTTAGAAACCTCACAATCTATTTGGAGTGAAAAGTCAGATTACAATTCCCCTTTGAAACAAATTTTAGAAGAAGCTGCCTTAAATACTAGTGGGCATAAACTATTAATTTTTTTAAATGAAGAATTGTTCAGAAGTCCTTATTATGCTATGGCATATTTATGAGATAAGGAATACTCTAGCATAAGAGCACTAAAAGAATCATGTGGGTAAAATTACAGAATCACCAAAATGCCAGATTAAAATCATCTTGCTGTAGTTGATTTTGAATGTCTTCCCCCTGCCTCGCATTCCCCTAACTCAAGAGAGGAAGCCTGACTTCCATATATTTAACTGATAATACTCCAAACCATTTTGCCTGATACTAAAGAAAAATTATGTATCTTCAGAAGGTTGAAAGAGAGTTCTGAAGAAGAAAGATGAAGACACAGAATGAAAAGACATTTAAAAGATGAAATTACCATTTAAAGACGTCAAAAAGTGAATATATGTAAAGTGAGTTTCTCAATTTCTTTATGAAGCAGTCAATAAGATCAGCTTCATGTTTTCCTCCTTTGATTCTCTGAAATATGGATTATTTTTTTTTCCCTGTGATACAAGTGTTAATTTTAGGGTTCATTTAAAATTCATAAACCTGGAAATGGTAATTTTTGGTTTGTATACTCATACGAGGAGTAAGATTTTCTTGAGCAGTTCAGGCAGTCGCAGACTTTATTCACTAGATGCAGCCAGTGTTTTTATTCATTCATGCATTATCAATACTTGCAGACACCACACTTACTCCGTCACTGCCACACCTATAGTCATCACTCAACTTTTCATGGTTATAAATACCAGGGAGCAGTGATGGTTTTGTGCCTTTTATAAGCATTTCTTGAAATATATTTCCTCCCATCGATTTTTTTTTTCCTTTAAATGAAGAGATTTGAAGAGGCTTTAAACAGAGATTAGACATCTACGTTACTAACAAGACCCAGTCAATTCTAAGACCTGGAACACGGATAAATTTTCAGGGCTTCACCCCACCAGACTGCTATCCTACATTTGATTGCTGCAATCTTGCAGCTTCTCTGAAGCATCTGAAGTTAATTACAACTGATGATCCAGCCTGCATACCCAGTTGCAATGCAGTCGGTCTGGTCAAGGAGCCTGAAATTCCAGAAATACTCCACACTACCTTGGGCACGCAACACTTGTTGGGGTAAGGGATCCCTGTGAGACCTTCCACAGTCCCGGTCTTCTAGCGAGCACTCTGGTAGCACCCTGACCCCAGCCTGTAAAAAGACCTTGGTGAGTACCCTATACCTGCAGGCCATGGTTTCTTCCAAAAGAAACTAATTTGGAGACAGAAGAGCTGTGCATGCAATATGCCCTGCTCCTTATCCAAATTACCTAACGTCAGAGTGGGAAAAGCCATAGGGCTCAGTTTCACTTGGATGTAGATTTTAAGTGATGAGCTTATTACCAAAACAGCTGCAACACCAGGCAGGCATTTCAAAAGCTTGACATTAGAAGAACAGATCCTCCTGGAATTTTCTTAAGGAACTTCATATATATTAAAAACAAAACAAAAGCCACACCACCAAACAAACAAAAAACCCCACAAGCTGACTTTGAATTGGCTTCCTCTGTGACTTGTGGCCATCTAGCCAGGCTACTATAGAACAATGTTTGGTCCAGCTCGCCTTGTTATTCAGCAGACAAGCACTGATCACAGCCTATCCTTGGGAACCCCCAAGCATCGCTTGATACCTGCCTCATTTTCTAGTACACTAGGAGGGCTTTGAGTTTTACCAAGATTAAGTCTGTACAGAAATACAATCTCTCACCAGCACACTCCCATGCCATACAAGAAGGATAGGTGTACAGACAGGTGAGGAGCAGACCTTGTATAAACTGTCGTGCTTTAGCAAAATCTATTTCTTTTTTTTCCTTCTTTTTTTTCCTTCCAAGAATTGGCTGAATCAAGTCAGTACAGCATTCTGAGGGGCTGCTGCAACTCTCACCTTGCTGGCTCCACATGCAACCTCGAGCACCTCTGGACTATTTAGTGTCCATTTCTTCCTCTTAATATGCTCCCCAGTCTCTGATGTGTGCCTGGTAGTGGTGAAAATGTATAACACCAAGAGATGATTCCAGCTGAAGAAGACAAAGAGGCCTTCAGCATCAAAAGCAGCTCTATCCCCAGAGACAAAAAAACCTACTTCACTCTTGCCCCATTTACAGAGGCGAAGGACTTGCCTTACTTTGTCCCCAGAATCCCTTTGTGAAATACATCTTGGTAGTATTTTCTTCCACAAAAGCAACGGAGAGTTTTTATCAGCACAGCTTTTTCTAAAATCTTCACTTTTCTAACCAATGTTTACGCAAGCATTCACTAAAACTACAGAAATCAGAACCGAGTTACTGATAGAACTTCAAAAGAGGTCACTCAACCATACCTAAATAACTTTTTTAATTAAGTATTGAACAGGGGGTAGATTACAACAAGATGGCAGAGCAGATAGAGGATAGCATTAGAGATGCAAAGAGAAACTCTGAAAATAGAAGTTGAAAGCCATGCTAAATACAACACTTTTTCCAATACTACAAATTAAGAGATCAGGGAAGGGGAAAATGAGAACATTACGGGCCAGAATGGTAAACTGAATCACTTAGGATGGCAAAATGCCTGAACTATTACATTATTGCATTCTCAATACATTTGCAAGAGGGAATGATAAAAAGTGGTCTTTGACCTAGCAACAGTTCTATAGTTACACATAAGGCTACAAATAGCAAGATGGGAGTTTACTGTGAAAAAGTCACAATTAAACGTGTGCCAGAAACCTAACACGTGCTACCTGGCTCTGATCAGAGCCAGCAATAAAGTCCTTGTGTTTTGTGCATTATTACTCCTTATTAGGCTGTATTTCTGTTAGTCTCTGATGTAAGGAGACACGTACATTGTGCTATGTCAGGTCATGTCAAGTCCCATCAAGCCATATGATGTAACGCAGCCTGATGTAACCTGACATGGTGCATATTAGTGCCAATGGAAAAAGCCTAAATGCCAAGCCATTTTCAATAAATATGCCCCACGTGCTGGTGCACAGCAAGACCCCGACGGGGCTTTATCCTGCAGCTCTGCAAAAATGCCAGTCATGGAAAGCCGTGGAGTTTCAGAGAGATGTAAAAAAAAATTCATAAAACCTATTCTGCAGAAGCAGGTATCTATTGGTAGTCATGTCCAGAGCTATTAAGCATGATGTACAGACCCTATGAATTAAGAAAACATCATTATCTTGGATGAATTTATTTCTAAGACTGTTGAAATAATCCCATGTAGCTCTGCAATAAATGTGGCAATAGAAACAGAGCATCAGCTGTATTTAAGCTCAAGATGAATTTTCTCTTCTCCCCCATCCTTGTTTCTGTTACTCATTGCTTTTGCTCCGTTAGCACCAAGGGTTTGTTTGGTATATCCTAGTGACACCCAGTATAGACTGTGTTTGGGTATGACCTTTCAACTTGGTCTACCCTTATGCAGCCTACCCAAAATCTAGCCCGAGGAACTGAACTGATTCCGTCTCTTTCTGCATTTACATTTCTGAGAGGTGCCGTCTTATTGTTACATGACAGCATCAGGTTCAGATGGAAAGAAGAGTACCAAGAAGTGAAAAGCATGCCAGGGGAGGAAGATAGCTCCACAACATATCAACCTGAAAAGCATCTGGGTTCACTGGCCCTGTCAGTGTCTGTACAGACAATTATAGTAACATTGATGTTCTTTCCATCGTGGAAAAAAAAAAAAAAATCCAACACGCGCAACTGAATTGTCAAGTCTTGGAAAAGACTTCCCCCACTCCTCATTTGGATGGTTTGATAAAGGGCTCAGCTACACCCCATCGCTTTCAATCGTGTCCTCAATGCCTTATGGAGATATATGTAAGGAACTGTATGGGGACAGGTGAGGGATGCTCTGTCATGCCTGTCCTTGGCTCAGCCGCTGCCTGCTTTGGAAAACAGGGTGGCAATTAGAAGCCCTACAGACAGCACATCTGTAAAAGCAGAAGGTAATTCTCTGGAGGGTGGTACAGACCCTCGGTAACTCAGAGACTCACCCCGCCTGGGGTTTTGCATACCTACAGAAGGCATACCCCTCATGCAGTTTGCCTACGCAGTATTTATACATCTGAATTCTTTGCCATTTAGGCATTTACTTTGACTTAGAGGTGCAGTGAAGCAGCAAAGATATCAAAGCTCATCAAACTGATCGCTTGCATAACATTGTGGGACTGGAGTATGCGTCACTTGGAGAATCACAGACAGGTGGAAAGCCTTGGCAGGTACAAGTCTTCAGTCCTTTCAAAGGCTGTTAGCACCTTTTCAAAGAGAAAAGGATAACTAAAATACATGCACAGAGCCTTCCTCCTCATCCAGATTAAAAGCTGCCCCACAGGTCTTCACCACGTAGTTACTTTTTTATAGAACACACAAAGAGAAGAATAATATTTTTGTCCTCAACTTTGTCATGAACAGAATTCAACTACTTCAATAATGGTTCAAATATTTAAATAATATTGTTGAGGAAAATTTTATTGAGGGTAAACATCTGCTCCTTACAGCAAGTTGCTCACTGCTTAAGCAAACACCTTTCCAAGCCACTTCTCAAAAACCAGTTGGAAAGGGCCAAAGGTGAATTTTGGCATCAAGGATGATTTATTTGTGCAAAACAGTTTAAACACAAGCAATATATTCCTGTCACCCAGACAGCTGACAAAATGTCAGTCGCCTTTATCAATTGTTTAGGTACCTCCTGTCAGCTACCATCAATCTTTGAAATAAACACTATAAATAAAACTGCATAGGCAAATGGCTGCCAAATAAACCAAGGGTTAAGCACATTTCACCAATTACGCAATTTCATGCCAATAGTTATTCTGATCAGAGGCCTAAATTTGAAGTTAATGCAGAGCTTCAGCCATAGAGGAGGCAAGTGCATCATGATAAATATACACAGGCCTTTTTTTTTTTTTTTTTTTAATATGCCCAGCAGCAAAGCATCCCTTGGCCACCTTGGTCTCACCATCCGGTGGGATGGCCACAGCAACCTGCTCCTGAAACCTGCCCTGTGCCCACGACCCAAAGCAAAACTTCACTCCTGTCTTCTGCTGACCAAAGGAGGAGAGGTGAAGGTGAATTAGAAACACACAGGGAGGCGCAGCTGAAGGGGACAGGGGAGCTCAGCTGGGTCTGCAGAACATGAAGGTCAGATGTGATGGGGAGAGGCACCAGGAACTGCCCAGCTGATGCCTTCACCCCACTTGCAGACCCCCAAAGCACACTTCCCAACTGCCTGGACCTCCACCTCAGACCTCCTGCACCACCCAGAGGTCCCCACCACACTGAAAAGGCTTGTCCTAAGCCCTTCCTTATATATTCACCCACAGTGGTGGGGTCAGGGACCATTTCCCACTTGCCTAGCCAGCCTACCCAATCTGTGCATTGGACGGGCAAGGAAGACCAGCACTCCATGTGTGGCAGAAGGTCAAGATAGTAATTAATGGTGGGCTGGGAAAAAAAAGGGGATCTTTTAGAAGTGTCTTAATTTTTAAACCTCCAGGAAAGGTAGCATGAGAAAACGGTGAGGCCATTGCCCTCAAGAGTATAAGCAAGGAGATGAGTTTATAGTAGAACATAATACATACAATAGAAGTATTTTATATCTAAACACTCAGCATCCATCAGCCTCCATCGGGTGTTCCTTTCCTAATTCTTTTTACATGAGCGTTGGCACACACACGTACAAAAAAATCTACCTGTTTTCTTCCTGCCTCATCTGCCATTTTTCCATTATCATGTAGTCAACACAGAGAAACACAAAAAATAAATGGTGGTAAGCACCTCCTTTCCAAAGAAAGGAGAGTGTTATAACAGCTAGGGTACAGAGGTAGATTGCAAACCTTTCTGCCGAAAGCAAATGCCGAGTGTAGATTGCCACCCTCCTCCTCATTTCAAGCCCCATGCATATTTTGTTTCCACCTTGCAAGATAATATCTAGTTATTGGCTGAGTTGCCAATTGTCTTTTAAATCCTTAGAGATGTCATTGCACATCTCCCAACCTAAATAATAAAAATATCCTGTGGAGTTATGACAAGGATCTACTGTTATTGAAGGGATTGATGTAGCAGTGCCGAAACCCTATGATAAAACAGTCTTAATATCCAACTTAATATTATAAGGATTACCAAACCGTACTGATTTGAGGCTTCCCCCCAACCCTTCGCCTTTTCAGGTTGTGCCTGTAACACTTTGGGAGCTGTTTAAATGTCAATGGCCCCAGATTTCAAAGTGGCACTGCACAATTGTGCAGCTGCAGCTAGAGGCTGCAAGAAGCAAAAGGAACAGTATTTTTCTGTGGGATGATTAGCTCTTGGATGTTAGGCAGGATGAACACCACTCAGCGTCCGCATCTTAACCCCAGCAGGGTTAAGTACATTTTGGTCCTTGAGTGTGTTGGAAGAGAAGTCCACTCAACACTCTTGAAGGCGACTGCACCTGTGGGCAGGAAAGTTTGAAGGCCAGTCACTGAGCAAGGCTTTTATTACATGTGAATACAGGTGAAATCAAGACCAAGAGTGAGCGTGATAGAAATTGAGAAACAGAGTGTTCATTTAAACTGGTCTGGAAATATTTTCAAATGTCCAGATCTGGGTATATTGCATGCTCCTTCCACACAGCAGGTGGAAAAGTGAGACCAAGCGCAGGAGATGACTGCGTTCCAGCAAGTCCCTGAACAACAGGGATAGCATGACTACACTGCGTGGAGCAGACATGCCTTTTGGTTCAAGAACAGTAAGTCTTGCAAGTCCTGCAGATCTGCTCAAGAATGAGATAAAGAAGAATGTTGTGCAATCATAAAGGACACTGATAATGAAGGAGCGGTAAGTATGGTGCTCAAAATGTGTAGCGTGGCTCCATCATGCAATGGTAATTGCATTTCAGGTTAGGAGGAGCATCAGCACAACACTGGGTTTGGTTCAGAGTTGGAGAGACAACCCCTGGAGAGCCAGGGAGCCTTCCAGAAGTACAGATTATCCAGCAGATGTCTAAACTCAAACACGTCCTGGAAATGATGTAGTTCTCAGAGGGGTTACAACGGTTCTTAGGCATTAGACCTTCTGGGTTCTCTGGACATGACCAGTCTGGTTTTTCTGGCAGTTTCTTTGTCAACCTCCATGAAACCCAGCATCTACTCCAAAGACTGAAATACCCAAACACAATTCACAGAGCTTTTTTATGGCAAGCCCACTTCCATCCTGAGCTTGGCACAGCTGATGGGACTAACCCGGGGGGCTTGGAAAGCACACAGTGCCACAGAAACATTCTCCCATCAGTCCGTAATGCATACAGGCACACTTCTAGTGCATCCATCCAGCTGTCGTACATGGAGGCATCCATTAGGCAGAACCAGGACTATTCTGCCCTTGCTAGAGCTGCATTTGGCTTGCTTTCACAGCATCATTTTGGCAGGATTCCTTCGGCCCATCTAAGTGCAGATTTGGAGAGGAGATGCTTACAATGTGCGTCTGCTGGTCCAGGGAAAAGCCAAATTCCCTTTCCTATGCATGACTTCTCTGATAATTATTATTATTTCTGTCTTTTGCCTGTAAAATTCAGAGTGAAAACCTGGTCCTATGGAAACCGATAGCAGAACTCTTACTGATGTCCCCAGGGCCAAGGTTTCCCCTCTGGTTTTCCAGATGTTTTGGGCTCCAAACTTGCCAGCTTCATTTCCTCAGACCTTTTCAGCATTACCTACATAATGGAGTAGGACTTGCCATATTGCATTTGACAGAGATTTTTCCCAGTGTCCTGATCATGAATCATCATTCAGTATCCCAGTATGCATTTGCTAATAGCAAATGAAGTTGCCTGACATAGATTGCATATTATACCATGTTATTTATGTCAGGTCAAAATTTGCTGCGGGAGTTGTTAATTGGAAGCAGAGCCACTGTCTGGGTTTTTTTTTTTTCCTCTAGGCAAACTGGCAGGAAACATAAAATTGAAAAGGAGACCATCTCACCTACCCATACTTGGTACAACCCTTCTCCCTTTTAAAAAAACCTCTCCTGCTTGTTGGTTCCTCGCGTTACCTCCTGCAGCACGTTGCTATCAAACAGCCCCAACACAACTTGTTTCTGTGCTTCGGGAGCGCAAAGTGATGAAAGCCTTTGGCAGAAAGGGTGCCACAGCCTCTCATGAGTCCTACAAGAAAGGCAACCGGCCAAGTCTGGAGCTCCAAGCCCAGAGAGGAAGCCAGGTGTTTGTGCACATCTGGCACTTGCAGCTGCCAGAACAGCAGGAGGGAGAACAGGGGGTTCCAGATGTGCATTTCAAAGCCGAGCATGGTATTTTTTCCTAAATGTGCAAGAACAGACTTCTCCCTTTATCAAAGAATCACGGTTCAGATGCCATCAGACTGGGTGTACAATCTGTCTCTTGTACAAAGATTGACTGGTGAACCACACTGGCACTTCATTTTATGAGCGTATGAATTACCGCTGAGATTCAAGAACACCCCAGGGAGAAAAATGGAGCTTGTGATACCAAACGTTACGCTCAACCTCCATCAGGACCATCAGAAATGAACTCTTTCCAGTTACACACAACGGGTTTATGCTGAATGCCAGAGAAAATTAATATGGTTTACTTACACATGCTGCCCAGAAGGTATATAATTCCTCCATATGCTTTCAACTGAAGGGGATAACTAAAAGTTTTAAACTGACAAATATTTTTATGATTGGAGTTTTCATTATTAAAAGGAAAATGGTTAAGAAATAATCTTTGTATTTTCTTTTTTTTTGGCTATAATACGGTCTCTCTCCCCATGCTGGTAATTGAATTCCATAAAATTAAGGACTTAATCCAATAACTAAACAAATCCTTGTATATTTAACAGACAAGCTATATTCTTCACTTATTAAATGTACAATTAAAAATACATAAAATTTTAATTCTTATTACATTTAATTGGTAAGGTCAATGCCAATTATAATATAGAAGCACTTTTACTTCAATTTAAAGTTTTATCTCCTACATTAGTTTTCATTAAGGTGTTAAATGAAAAGAAATCATTATTAAAGACTAAAAGAAATTGTCAGCGAACTAAGCAGGCAGTGTCTGTTGGTATTGTTAAATGCACTTCATGGAAACTGTTCCCATGGTCTCAGCTGTTGCAGCAATTACTGAGGGACGGGGGGAAAAAGGCGTCTGGAAAATTCCACACAAGGTATCTGTTGGACCTAATATCTGATTTAATATGAAAGACAAAAAAATAGCGTTAACAACAAGACAAAATCTATTCTCACCTTCCAGACAGCATAATTGGTGATCTTAAAGGAAAGGGAAAATATGTACCTGCCATGGAGAAGGTTATAGAATATGACAGCTTTAATCTGTTATTTTATTTCTTCTAGAAATGTTTCATTTACACTTGTAAATAAAAATATTAATGGTTTTCTCGAGACTAGGGCCAGAGGAAAGTTAACATGCAGCAGTAGAGTCTTGGACCATGCCTGAGACAGAAACAAGGCAATAACAACTTGAAATCATTCCAGCCAGACATGATACTGCATTCCAAGATCAAGAAATTGTGTGCACATCATTAAATATGCATATTCGTTAGTTAAATGAAGGTTGGGAATAAGACCTAGAGCTAGACAGGACCTGCGGAGCCAGGGCTCAGGCAGATGTCACTGCATTGATTATATTTTGGCAATATGTCAAGCTCCATTAAAAATTAAATTAAATTAAAGAAAGCTCAACACGTTGGCCAAGTATAGTCGCTGTGGTGACACCTGTCCAAATCTGCATGTGCCTGAAGCCACAGTTGCCCAAAGTGCTCCTGGTATGTCACTGGGGATGGGGTGTTAATTCTAAGATGAATTATGCTGGCGGACAGGTAGGGCATATGCGACAGACTGTGTGCAGCAGGCAGGGAAGAGTGGATCCAATCTGAATTTCCAGCCCTCATTTTTCTTCTCTGCTCAGAAAAACACTGGGAGCTGCAATCTAGCCATCACCACCTCTTGAGTGGGGCGTGGACACAGATACCTCAAAGACCTAGCTGGTTCTTCCTCCCTTCCATCCCAGAATCGTCCAAATTACTGAATTCTAAGCATAGTACAAGGCAAACTTTGCCAATGTCGTAGAATTTAAGAGTTTAAGAATAGGTGGGCTAAAATAACGTTAAGATTTAAGTTTACTCTGACTAGTTTTACTCTTACACCTTAAATGGCAAAGGCACCTAAAGCTGGTGATATCTGCCCCCCCTTATCTTAGATATACACAGACATGAGTATTGCTCTACAGTAGCAAGGAATTTCTTAAAAAGCTGCTGCTCTTTTCATTCCCTGGATGGAGAGAGTGGGAACAGGTACCGTGAAGCTGTCATGTCTCTAATGACAATCTGAAGACTTACATGAAATGTATTGCCTTAACTGTGCATATATGTCTGTGCAGAACAAAGCCTGCCAGCGTAACTGTCCTTATTAAAAAGGAATTGAATACAGAACAGAAGAGCCATTACAGCTGCCTCTGTTAGGGAATGCTGCTACAAATTAAGAAAAAAAAAAAAGCACCCTGAATCACCCGTTGTCACTTCTAGACAGTAGCACGTGGGAATGCTTGGCTTGGCGGACAGTAAGGCAGTACATTATGTCTAATGGAGAAGAAAAAGATAGTGAAGCTGCACAGCATTTCCAGGGGAAACAGGAATGACAGGAAAAGAGAAGTCCTATGGTAGAGACAGAAGAACAGGAAAAAGTTCAAGCTGGAGAGGAAGAAAAAAAGTGAAAGATGACAGGAATATGAGATCAGGACAGATACAGAAATTAAGCAAAGTGAAATAATAATACTAATTATTAAAAAAAAAATTCTATCGTGTTAAATATTGGTAAAACTAGTGCTTTACAAAAAGACCTTCTTCAGGCAAATGTTTTTTGCAATTGCCACAGAGTCCTGGGAAGTTTGACGTAAAGGTCACCATGACTGCACTAAAGCTCCCGTTAAGAACGCCACCACAGTTTTGCAGTGAGTTTCATCTCATAGTGTCATTACTGTCTCCAAATTCTTGCTGTGGACACAGTGACATAGGCACCAGAGTGGAGGGCTGCATAGAGTCATAGAATTTTCTCGGTTGGAAGGGACCTTTAAGATCATCTAGTCCACCCATCATCCTAACATAAAAAACCATCACTAAACCATGTCACTAAGCACCATGTATACCCATCTTTTAAATAACCTCAGGGTTGGTGCCTCAACTACTTCCCTGGGCAGCCCATTCCAATGCTTAATAACCCTTTCAGTGTAACAGTTCTTCCTAATATCCAATCTGAACCTCCCCTGGCACAACCTGAGGCCATCTCCTCTTGTCCTATCACCTGTGACTTGGGAGAAGAGACCAACCCCTGCTTCTCTACACCCTCCTTCCAGGGAGTTGTAGAGAGCGAGAAGGTCTCCCCTCAGCTTCCTTTTCTCTAGGCTGGACAACCCCAGCTCCCTCAGAGCTCCTCATAAGACTTATCCTCCAGACTCCTCACCAGCTTCCTTGCCCTTCTCTGGACCCGCTCCAGGGGCTGTGTGCCCTTCTCTGGGCTCTGGGTGAGTTTTGGACTCAGAGCCACTCTCTGAGCACAAAGCACTGGAGATGAGCTAAGACTACTGGAAGAAGGAGCTGTGCTGGGTCATCTTGTCTTATGACTGCTGTCAATGTGGGCAGATAAAGCAAATAACAGCAGGGATATACCCCAGACCTGGTCTGATTTTTCCTTACTAGAAGACCTCAAATATCTCTTATTGCTTGGAAGAAGTACGACACAGGAGGCGGAAGAGGACTTCAACATGAGGAAAAAATTAAGAAAGTTTAAATAAGCCAAATGTAGCATTCATTTCGAGTGAAAGTTACTAACACAGAGGACTGGATCAAAGCTTTGACTTATCTGCATTATAACTTAACAAGTTTTTGCAATATTTAGGAATTGGGGTGACCTTCTCCTTAAAGTCAATTCCATTCCACCAAAGCCCTGCTTTTGTCAGTAAGAGGACATGCCGTATCAGCCTGACAGCCAGGTCGCATCCTGCAAACACCCCCTGATGATCTCCCTCCTTGTGCAGGGCAGCAGTTGTTGACATGGCAAGACAGCAAAATTTGCACTCCTGCTACATAAGCTGTATTTGGCCAGACAAAACCTTTTGGTCTTTGCAACTACCAGCCTGATATCTTCACGAGTAGTAAACTCCATGAAAAACTCAGAAATAAAAGTACTTCTATATCCTTGCTTCTCCCCGGGCCTATATCAACGGAGTAATGTGCTCTGGGCAATCCTGCTTTAGCAGGGGAGTTGGACTAGATGATCTCTAGAGGTCCCTTCCAATTCTGACAATTCCGTGATTCCGTGAAAGATACCTCTGCTTTGGAATCACAGAGTTCTATGGGTTATTTAAGCCAGGACTTTCCTCTCCTGGGTTTTGATTTACGAAGCACTGAACACACAAGATCTTCAAACTCATCACAGATTCTTGCAAAAAGAGTTTAAGAATTCCTACCCAATTATTGTTTATCCAGTTACTGTCATTTATCATAACAACTCTCTGGTCCACGTCTGCATTTCGTGCACCAAAATAGGACAGTATATCCCCTTCCAAGTTTTAGCTCTGATTTTTTTTTTAAAAGAAGAGGTTAGGTTTGGAACACAGCAGTCTTTCCAAAGGGGCTACATTTGAATATTGTCTAACGCTACCTACAGTGTCAGCAGATAAAAATAAGACCCGATACTCGTATTTCACCTGCCCTACAAACAGGTTATGACCTATTCAATATGAAAGACAGTGCACAATGAATTGTACGGCACAAACGTGGCTGTTTCTACAGTAGTTGTATCTAACCTTGTATATTAGAGAACAGTCACTGAGTAAATTAGCTTGAATAAACAGAAATTGTCTTTTTGCAAAGCAAATATGCAGTTTTTGCAAGTTTTACAGCCACAACCCCACAGGGTGAGCAGGGTATCTGTTGGAAAATTACGCTTTTGCCTACCCTATGTAGTATCTCCTGTGACACAGAAGTTTGAATAGTGCGCTATCACGGGTACATTGCTACAGTACTGCTTTTATAACTGTTACACTAATATATAAACAATGCAATGGTCCAGAGTTTTTTTGAGAAATCCCTCAAAATTATTTCACTAAAAATTCTCACTTTTCCCTTTTGGTATATGATTGTATTCATCTTATTCAGGCACATGTAAAAGGAGGAATTTTAGATTGATAACTAGAGCATCACAAAGCCAAGAGGGCTGCAAATTTACTGAGGTCAAATCTTTATCATCCTCTGCATGACGTTAGGTTTAAGCTAACAAGCCATGTTGAAATAATTCTTCCTACCGGAAAGCAAATCTATGGGGGCTGAGCTGTATACTAGGGACCTCAGAGAAAAGTTTGTCCTTAAAAATCATCAAAATGAGTTTTAGGGCTTTCAGTTGCATTTTCCCCTTTGTTGAGTTACTTTTCCCCCAGGATCTAGTGGTGACTTGGCTGAAAAGCAAACGAAAAGAAGGCAGCCCATGTTTATCAGGCTAATAAACTCCTAGCGGGTCGGTAGCAGATGCAAGCATTCCCAGTTTGCTTTCTTGCTTTATGAAAAGTCTTGCCCAGAGTTGGCTCCTCTACCCCAAGTCAGAGCTCACTCCTGTTTCATCATTAGCAAGAGAACTAGTAGTCTACCACTAACTAGTCCTATACTCAATATAAGGACTAAAATTTACTAAAAAGAAGGCCTCATCTGTTTAACTTAGGTAGGGGCAAGGAGGACAAAGTTCCTCAATACACTGAATTTTTTATTCAGCTCTGCATCTGCAATACTGCAAAGTGCTTCAGAGCAATCCAGCTCTCAGAACAGTTCACTTACTGTGCTGGTATTAAAAGTTAAAATATAAAGGGTGCAGCTGACATTGCAGAAGAAAACAAAATCTATAACTGAATGCCAATCTCGAATCTTTGTCTGGTAAAATGAATTTAAATTGTAGAAGGACTGAAAAGGTACCATATAAAATATGCCAGTAGGCACTTCACTGTTTGAATCCTAATGGGGTTTCTTTTTTGCATTTATGTAAGTTCTTCAAAGATTTATTCTCTCAATTACCAATCAAAAGAACTCATAAAGGTAAAGTCAGTGGACCATGAAGGATTAGAGCTGTCTGCTACGACAGATGCAGACTTGGCAGGCCCTGTGTATTAAACAACCCTGTTTGATACCAACCCTTGGCCCAAACGATGACTGGCAAACTAAGTTGTTTATCATGAACTATTTTGACTTAAAAAAAAAAAAGAAACAAAGAAATAACAAACCGCCCCCCAACAAGACCCCATGTAGTCCAGATTTTAGTTAAGACTTAGCCTGCAAAGACTGATTCTTAAATCCTGTTTATGGGAACCCAGGAATTCAAGCTGATGAAAACTGACAGCTAAAGGCCGATTAGATTTTTCTTCTCCATTTTTCTTTTTAGTAGAAACCCAAAAGATTAGTAATGTTATAGTAGCTTCTGCATAAATTTAATCTGAGACTTACTTAAATATAATATTCAAGCAATGCTTAATGTACATATTTTACTTGGGGAAATATTGTATGTTTTCTATGAAGAAGTCCCTATTTTCTTTTTTGGGTTTCAACAAAGCAATTAAGGAAGTTAGATTCAAGTATAATAGTACCCCGTTTCCTTAAAGTGCCAAACCTGCTTTATGGGCTACACAACTCGCATGCCTAAATTTAAACATATGTCATTAGGCTGGGGCCTGCCCTAGGAAGCAACCTATAAGTTGAGTTATTTTTCTTTTCCTAATGCAATTCTGCCATTTTCCATGGAGGATGAATCATCACAGAATACTCAAAAATTACAAAATCAGTTAACAATTGAGAAATATCCACTTCTGGAAATAATCTACTCCACCTTCCTGCTCAGAGCAAGGCCAGCTAAAGCTCAGGGCTTCTGGGTTTTTAACATCTTCAAGGATGGAGCCTCCACAGCCTCTCTAGGCAACGTGTTCTACTACTTCTTTACAGACCACTTGCTCTTCCACGCAATGGATACATAACGTGACAAGGACACATCAAAAGTTCGTTGATGGTTACTTGTTTAGCTATTATTTTTAATAGTTGTCTAGGAGGTTTGTGGATACTGATCAGTTGGTTATAGTTTGTTATGAATTCCTAAATAAAAATTGCAAGCATATAGAATCATAGAATCATTCAGGTTGGGAAAGACCCTTGGGATCATTGAGTCCAACCATCAACCCTACTCTACTAAGTTCTCCCCTACACCATATCCCCCACCACCACACCTAAATGTCTCTTAACAACATTATATAATGACATATTTAACAACATATTATATCTAAACGACATACGTAAAAGATGACCCAGTAATAAATACTACACACGCTTCTTCCTTCCTTGAATTCTTGCTAATTACGTGTAAACAGCTCTAAGTACTGCATCTGACAAAAAATTCCAGGTGAACCAACTGGGCAGGATATTTCCACACCAGGCAGGAATTTAGGTAGGATTCAAATGTTTGAAGCACTCTTGCGCTTTTTTAAATGCCCAGAAACGTATAAAACCTCAGTACATCACCTTCTTGTCTCATAAAATACACAACATCTCCACGAGAAAAAAAAAAAAAAAAAAAAAGGCTTAGCACTACAGAGGGTTTTGAATCCAACAGAAAGTACTACCTCGTGGGTGACAAAATCATTTTCCATGGACATGTCCACAGTGCCAGAGGCAGCACAGCCCAGACTCCTGTGCTACCAACATCTTTGCTAGCACTTTGCTCACTGTCAGTGCAGCTCTCCTGCTTTTTGATCGGAACTAGCACCTCAGAAAGACTTTGCACTGTGCCATCGGGCCGACTTAGCAGCGGAAAGCTCCGGCTCCACACCACAGTGCTTCACTGAGCAGCGGAGACTTGCTCATTGACACTGGCATCCCCCCACACAGACCACTAATCCCATAAACCCTCTTGCCTCCTTTCCTGAAATGTCTGCCTTTGAATTAATCTGTTGGCTTTCTGAAGACATTGCTCATGGCTTGTTATGAGAGAATGATAATTAGAGGAATTTTCAGGTCCCTCTTTGCAGTTCTGCCTATACAATCCTGCCCAGATCCACAGATCCTCCGCTGTGCCAGGCACGAAGCTGTGATGAATGTGACTCCAACCTCATTTCAGACATCCTTCCGACAGGCGGCAACATAAACTTTCCTTGGAGATTTCAGTCATAAATCAAAGAGGCAGTGTGGTCTGCTAAATGAAGCACTGGGCAGGGACTCGGGAGTCTTGGTTGTCACTTCATTTCCCTATACTTATTCTCCCTTTTCTAATTTATTCAGTTTCTAACGTCATCGGGTCACTCCTAACTATGTACTCTGCACATCACCTTGACATACACAAAATAGTGAGATTCAGTATTACCTCAACAAGAACAGTATTTATCATTAAGATAGAAAAAGATGCTAAACTATATAATACAAGGAAATAACAAATACCTGAAAAAACACGATTTTATCATAAAGTTCATTCAGAGAACTTTTTCTCTTGGTAACTGGTGTCATAATATCCTCCCGGTCTAATGATGGGCTTTGCTATGTCGAAAGGATCTACTTCATATTTATGTCCCTTTTTCCCCCCAAGATCTTTAAAGAGCTATTTTGTCAAATTGTGCTGGAGAAGAGCAGTGCTTTAACTATTTCAACACATTAAGCAGGATTCTAAAGTACTATAATTTTTAAGATAATGGAAGCTTTTTTCTTTTCCTGGAAAAGAATAGAAAGAAACTAGCTTTTTCTTTTTTTTTTTTCACTATTTTTTCAGCTGGCATTTTCCCCCTCTTTTATTATTTGGAGCATCGTCACTGATAATATGGCAGGCAACATATTGCTATATTAACAAGGTCACTCAGTCACAAAATCCCATTAGTGGTGAAAATGACAGAGCTGAATTGTGTAGTGACAAATAAGGCAAATTCTCACCTTGTGCACAGAAGGTCTCAGGTTCAAATTTACACAATGTGGAAGTAGAAGAAAATGCATCTGCAACTCACGATCACTCTGCACAATTCATACAGAGACATCCTCAGCCTTCTTACTTAGGCAAGGAAAGCGCCTTACTCACTCAGGGCGTGTAGTGATAGGACGAGGGATAATGGCTTTAAACTGAAAGAGGGGAGATTTAGATTAGATCTCGGGAAGAAGTTCTTTCCTGTGAGGGTGGTGAGGCACTGGAACAGGTTGCCCAGAGAAGCTGTGGCTGCCCCATCCCTGGAGGTGTTCAAGATCAGGCTGGATGGGGCTTTGAGCAACCTGGTCTAGTGGGAGGTGTCCCTGCCCACGGCAGGGGGGTTGGAACTGGGTGATCTTTAAGGTCCCTTCTAACCCAAACTATTCTACGATTCTATGAAAATTCAATGAAGTCAGTAGCTTCTGTTGAGCTATACCTATAAAAACCCTAGATGTAACCAAACATGCTACAGAATATTGAGCAAAACAACACTCTTTCAATGTTTTTGCGTGTACCGGTATGGTCACAGATTTTACAGCGGCAAGGAGTGCATCAAGGAAGAAAAGCGTAATTCAATTAAAGCAGGTATTATACAAAAGCTTTGTTATCTAATGGAAAGACTAGATGGAAACTTTGCAGGCACAGCCCTGAGCAAAGGTCTAACCTGCACTGCCAGCAAACCTCTCCAAATTACAACTATTTCCATGCTTCCTCCCGGCTCTTCTGTATAGCAATATGGCTCTGGCGTTTGCCACCAGCACAAGGCAGTGTCCTCCTGCCCCAGCTTCCGTGGGTGGCCCGAGGAGGAAGGACAGGGGTCTCACCAAGCCCCGCTGCTGAGCGGTGCCCCAAGGGAGCTGCATCGCCCAACACCCCAGGTCTGGGAGGGATGGGAAGGGGCGAGCGGCTTCACCCAAATGGAGGTTTGCAATCAAACGGCACAAAACAAATAGCAGGCACCACAAAGAATAGTCCAACTAGTAATAATTCAACGGGAAAACGCAGAACAAATTAAACCCTCCTGCAGTGCTGCTTTCTTCCTCAAAATTCACAAGTTCCACAGCCTGAGGAACTCATGAAAAAATCTGATCAGAGTCTTGATTAGAGCCAGATGAAAAAGGCAAGCTGTCTTTCCTCAATTCCTTGTCATGCCTCCATTCCCTACAAATTTTCAAGGAATTTCTCAGCAACACACACACAACTAGGTTTTCAGAAAGACTTTCCTGCTTTTAAATAATTATCCATTTTTTTGTCTTTGTCAAAAAAAAAATCCATAAGAATTCTTTTTAGAAAAATGTTACATTAATCCCTTAGTTTGTTCAAAAAGGTGTTCTTGGGAAAAATATTTTCATTACAGCTGTCACTCAGCTAAAAATTAACCGGGGTAAAAAAAAAATTAATAAAATCAAGATCACAATAAAATACAATCCCCAGCTTGGAAAGCACTTTGTAACCCTCAACTCCTACAGAATCCATATCTGAAGTCTGTTTCAGAGACATAGTCCAGGAAGTCCAGAGAATATCTCACAACTAAAGAAACCTGCCTAGCTCTAGGATTGTCATCTTTCCTATGTCCATGAAGAGATGAGACTATCTGGTCCAAGACTTACAGAGACTCCGAATTCCTACAGAATTTTCCACTGAACTTTACTTTCAAAGAAATAAAGCTCAATATGGTCCTATGAGCTCTCCACTTAGCATGGAAAGAAACCATGTCCAACGGACTTCAAAAGATGTGCTCAGAAACTCTTCTGTTCCCTGCAGATTCAGTCAAAACTTTAAATGTTCACCACTTGGGTTTTTTGTAAATTATGTTGATTATATGCTTTATTTAGAAGCAGCACACAGGGAAACCAGAGAGACCTCTACTTGTTAGAATCACTAAGGCACAAGCTACTGCGGGAGTAGCCATGGAGAGAAGGGTGGCTCATGAGATGTGCTGGACCGTGATGGAGGTGAGGGCACACATTAGGTCACATACTGAGCCTGACATCAGGCCACGAGCCCGTGGAATACCATGGCACCAAGAGACATCCAGGTGAACACTTCAGTCTTATCCAGCTGCAGAGATTCATGCGTTTCCAGTTCTTACAGGAGTAGTCAGAATTGGGCAAGAGGAGAGAAACTGGTGTTTGAGGAGGGGCTGGGAATAGACTATAAAACCTCTGGCTCATCTGAACCTTGTCGCCCCATCCGTTCTCACTGGACATGACTGAAGATTCGTTACTAAGGCTGGTGTTTGCACAGGCTGGATGTGGTTGCAGATACTCTACAAAACCTAGCAAGCCACGGAAAATTCTTTCCCTTTATTAACGCCCTGCTGAAGCTTTTAAGCACCATTATCCATCCCACGTGCAAACTTTGTAGGCACAGCTGGCCTTTCATTAAAAAAGGAAATATTTCCATCTCAAAGACATTGGCTGCTTATGAACTGTCCCAAAGAGCTAAGATATTTTTAAGGCACGCTTCCATTTCAAAGAAATTTACATAGAATCGTTAACATGCTTTTAAATGAATCAGGAATTGTGCATAGTCTGTAATGAAAGCAGTTCAGAGCGCCTTACTGAGCACCTACGCAATCCAAGGAGGGGGTGATTTTCATTAGGGACCTACTTAATGCTTAGGAAAATGGGATCATGAACACAACTTGGCTTTCCAGGCACTCCCTTTATGTTCTTAAATTATTTACATTGAAAAATATTTCAAGTTTAAAGTAGATTTAATACAGTAGAGGTGGAGGCTTTAAGGAACAAGAATAAAGCCCTAATTCTGGTTACATCAATGTGAGTTTTGTCCTTTGCAATTCCATTGCAGAGGAAAATTTAAAACAAATCCCCCCCCAAATACCTTGGTAACTTTCTAAAAGCTTTTCACCTCAGAGGTATTTAGATACATAATTCCTATGGACTGCAATAGGGCACAAGTGGGCAACGCACTTCTGAATAGTGGAGTGGGAGAGTTGCTACGCTGATGGTGAGAATCCCCCCCACACGATCAGACTGCAAATGGAAATCTTCCTCTTGCACACTCTCTGGGGTAGAGGACCAATTTTTGTTGTATGTTTGTTATGGTCTCCAGTCATTTACACGTACCTGTCTTGCATTGCACGTACAGAGTGATTTTCTCCAGGTTCTGGGAGAGACCAGGATCACCCAACAAGCGCAACACCAGCTCCAACTGGAGACTGTGGACCAGCAGGTACTTGGAGAAACAGCCCTTCCTGGGACACAGGGCAAAGGGGTGCGCTGAGGGCAGCGCTCTCCTGTCTACTTGGATGCCTACCGCCCCAGAGAAAGGCAACTCTTGGGACTGCAACGGGAGCCAAAGCAGCTCATCACCTTGGGAAAATCAAACCGCCTGATTTGATCTGACTGCCCAGAGCAGAGGTGACGGCTTCCTGCTGCTTCCCTTTTGGCTCGGGACACGTTACTTCTGCCCATAACAGAATAAATATACTGGTAACGGGACTCTGGCGAGTCACTCACAGGGGCAGATTTCCACCTTTCTAAGCAAAATCTGCAAAAGGGGCAGGTATATTTAGTTAAAAAGCATTCCACCTAATTGACACAAAGTCTAATAATTCTTCCCTGTGTTACAATCTCAGGCTACTCAAATGTTTGGCTGAACTTGTTAAGACAAAGTTGAAGATAAAGTAGCTTTTGAAAGAAATGTCCAATTAGCTTCCTCTTCTGATTTTATTTGTCCTGAAATTAGATCTTATTGCAATTGTATTTACAAAACTTGTGCTGTGGGATATCTTTCCTCCACAGTCTGTCATTGCTAATGAGCAAAGGACACATAGAAAGTTCTTACGATTCTTTTCTCTCTTATCATTTCTCAAGGTGAACTATGATTTCTTTCAAAAGCTTTGCTTGCAGAAAGTAAGGATTTTGTGAAAGACAGAAGCAAAAATATTAATTGCTTTTCCCCACTTTGCTGACAGTTCCAATAGCAGCAAATGTTATTGCAAAGGAGGAAAAAAGCCTCCCACCGTCAACTGCAAGATCACATCAGTCCTGTAGTCAGCTCAACCTTCGCTGTTCCTCCCACCTTCCCTCCCCAGTGAAGTCCTGGGAGGGTGCAAGAGGCATCCTCTCTGATGGAACGATTATGGAAAAAGTCAGAGAAGATTACAGTCCCCCGGCAAATTAAGTGAAGCAGTAAAAGCGATTCTTATAGGAGTGGAATCTTTCAGATCCTGGAAAGGAAGGGAGAGGTGAGCAATAATAGGAAACTAGAAGGGAAATTACATTTTCCCCTTTTTCTCCACGAGGGATGAACTTTCCTCCAAAACATCTGATTTCAAGACAAAGGTTGCACTGTTAGATGCTGATTTCATGCCTTAGAAATAATGGGTAAGACAAAACCATATAACATTTGCCATCTAGAATAGAATATTGATTTTTTTTTTTCCCTTCCAGTCTGCCAAACAAAGTCTGAGTTAAAGCAGACTGTGTGGCAACTTCAGGTCACCACAATTCTCTTTAGTTCCTCTCCTTGTCAAAAGCCATGATATCAAAGCTGCCCTTTTGTTCCCCTTAATTCTATCAAATGCACTCTCTCTCTCCGATCTTCCCTACCTTCTCATGCAAAGATGAAGAATTACTTGGATTCAGACATATCTATAATCACGACCTGAACTCAAAGAGCCAATGGAAGGCTCTGCACAACTCCAGCCCTGCAGACAGCCTGCATTTACCTGGGAGATGAAGGGGTGTAACATGAAGAAGAATCAGGTTCTGCAGCGTAATCGATGATAAGTTAAAAATAACGTTTCAGATCCCACCTAACTTTTTAAAACTATATAATAATTTTGAGGATGGCCTGAACCCCTCACCAGCTCCTCCATAAACCTGTAAATATCAAAGGCCATAGGTAACTATATGACGTTTTTGCATTCAGCGTCTCCAGGCATGTATCCAGAAAAACCTCAGAATAGAAATGAACTGCAAAACTCTTAGTTTTGCAGGGCTTCACGAAAAAAGAAGTGTCCTGCCCCCACCCCCAAGGCCCAGGAACGGCCAGGCTTGCTGCGTGCCTGCTCTTGTGGGCTTTGCAAAAAATACACATAACAGTTCTCTTCAAATACACGGCCATTTGCAGAGAAGACACTGCCTCCATCACAGGCTGTGTGGAATGGCTAAAGTACATCCTGCAGGTACTTCAGCTTGGTCCCCTCCTTGGTCTGAGGGAGATTTAAAGTTGCCCCTCCCATAAGAGTGCATCTACCTTGCTGCTGTGAGGTGGAATCAGCCCTTTTTCCCCTCACAGTCACCACTTGCTGATGTAAAGGTGGAACGTAATTCAGGGTTTGGGATGTTCTCCTGGGAGATAACCAGAGCAAAGCATTGGCCATTGTTAGAGATAGGGGTTTTGTTTTGCCTTTTTGCTAAAAAATATGTAACTTCTACATAGATTTATGATACATTATTTCATAATGAGCCATTTCTTTCATTATAGTCTGAGATAACCATGACACCAACAGTTACACCTCACATGAATTAGTTAGAGAGCACCCATCCATCATTCTCCACTCATCAGGAATTTCTGGTACGATGGTGATGAGAGTAAAGAGCAAGTGGTCACAGCCTCAGATTTCACTGGAGGCGTTACTAACTTGTTTAGAACAAGCATACAAGAGAAAGATTACAGTCCACAAAACCCAGAGGAGAAGAAAAACCACTCTGGTCATTGGCTTCTTGTTCCTGGAAGGTACATACGATACAGAGGCCAGCGGTGGTGAGTCACAGCCCCATAATGACTTCCAGTATAATCATATTATAAAGCATCCATCCATTGTTTTTACCATTTTATGTACGCCAGTTCTGTCCAGGTTTTTCCCTCCAAACCAGAACCTCATAATTATAGACACTGGTCACACCATGCAAGTGACCATTGCGTGTTGTAACCTGAAGAACAGAAACACTGACTTCTTGTAGTTCTCACTGGGAAACTGGAACCACAGACTGACCTTGAGATCTTTCTCCACAGCATTGGAAGAAACAATGAAAGTTTTCAAATCTCAGAGGGAAGGAAAAGGAGAATGAAGGTAGTGTCTAGAAATAAGCTTCCTCTGAGAACATCAGCATTGTCAACATGAAGACTTCTATCGTTACTAAAGCTTTAATGTTCAGAATATTGCCAAGAGTCTGTAAGAGAACACTTCCCAAAGCAAAGGAAGATAAAACCAAAACCTACATTGGATTTAGTTAGTACAGAAATATCCAAGCATAAACCAGAGCCCAGTTTTTGATAACATGCAGGAGTCATGTTTGGATCTAGTACTGGTTTTGGCCCTAAAAACAATTATTTTGATATATGTAAATAATCTGTAAAAAAATCTAAAAATTCATAGGTTACTTTTCTAACTCTTCTCAGCGAGTTGGACAGAAACTGACTTTTTGCTTTTCACTTCTCTTGTTAACAATGGCAGGCTGAGATACCCTGTAAAGTGATTGTGGGAACCGGCACTTTCAGAATAAAACATCAAACATCATGAGCCTTGTCAACAAGCCACTCTGCATCTTAAGCAAATAACAAATCAGTGATAGAGCAAAGAATAAAACCCACAGCCCAAACTCCCACTAGCCTTTTTAATCACTGGACGAACTGCTCCTCAAACACGAAAGCTGCTTGCTTATGGATGTCAGCGCCAAAACCCTACTGAACAACGAGATCCTGATGTTACACAAGCCTTTGACATTAAGTGGTCCCACAGAAGAACAGAAAGTTGGGAGTCAAACTGTCAGGCAATCCAGGATACTACATCAAAATTAAGATCTTTATCATTAAAATGTTAAAAGGCCGACCCATTTTTCAGCGGAAGGAACACCACGTTAGCTCGGTGTTTTCACAGAAACCGCTGGCTGTTGTACCCTTCGCAGTTAACCTGGGCGATCACTCCTCTCCTTCCTGAGGGCTCAGAAATGCTTTAAGCCTTGGATCACGCAACGTTGGTCTCTAATCACAAACAGTAGACACGACAAAAATATAGTCAAGAAAAAAAAAAAAAACAACTTTCCTACTGCCTAGTAAAGTGTGACTACGTGGTTCTGGCTGATCGTTTGTAGCAGTTATCAACCTTTTCAGGCATTATTAAAAGACTAAAGTGACTCACGTGTCTTTAGTTATATTGCAATCCAGAAATAGTTTAGACAAATAGTAAGACTCTTGTTGGTTAGAGCTCTTAAAATATATAAACACAAACATTTCTTATTCTAAATAATTGCAAAGCGATTAATTTACTGCAAGCTAAACCATTTGTTTAAAAAGCTTAGTTTGTTTACAAAACACAAGCATCTGGCCCAGGGAATTATACAAAGAAGGTGTGTTCTTTACTGTTTTAATATACTTTAACTCCGTAACTGCTGAAGTGTTTCCTTCTCAATATTTAATGCACCTGCACCCACAAGACTATATGTAATCAAAATATGTGCAACACAACGCACCAAGAAAAGGCAAGAGCAGGGAAATGTACTATTTACTTAAGGAAAAGGCAAAACAGGTCAGCAGCCCCCCACCTCAAACTGAAAACATACGCAAGGATGTTTATATTCAGGGTGAAATCCTCTCACCTCCACCCAAAGTCAGCCACGCGGCTCCCCTGATTTCTGTAGGACCAGCATCTCATTTGCTGTGACTTTCAGCGAGAAGAGGGTCAGAGCACAGCAAAGGTTAAGGTTAGCTGTTCCTGGTGTCCACCCTCTTACAAGCTCCACAAAACCTTTCTAATCAACTGTGTTGTGATTAATTTCTGAAATATTCCATTATGTACGGAAAAATCTTTCCGGATGTGTCCATTTAAGAGGAAAATTTAGGAGCTGGCATAAATCAACCTCTCTCAACATTCCTTCCTTTTTTTGATTTATTTTTAATCTTGCACTTTTCCTTTTTTCCGATACCTTTCATCCCTTGTTCCATACTCCTCCCTCTCAGGGAAAATGCAGGGTGACACTATAGACTGCATGGCAGCAGGAGGAATGAAAGGTTTAGTTCAAAGTTGCTCTGTTCTTTTTTTGTGTGGGGGGTTTTGTTAAGTACATACCATATTTCTGAAATCCAGCTAGGAAAACCTAGAAAAGTCTTCCAATTATAATCCTTGATATTTCCCCTGAAGCTAAACCAAAGCCCCTTTGAACTAGAAAAGTGTCTTTCAAAAATGAGAAGGGCAAGACCTGAACTTTTCTACCTGTAGTCTTCTAGTCCAAGATTAGAGTTGGGTTTTTTTTTTCCCCCTCCTCCTCAAGGAAGAAAATACGTTGATTTTTAATACAACTATTTTTAGCTAATCCAGCTTTTCTTTTTATCCTCTGTAGCCAATGCCTGCACCAGTCATTTGAGCATTATTTAACTTATACGTCTACATCAAAAGTAACAGCTTCCCTGGTGCATATTTGCTGGCTGTGCAGAGGAGGTAAATAAGATTTCGCAGCGCTTTTTGTCAAAAGTCCCATTGTCACAGGCATGTTTATTGATTGATTTTTCCCAAGTATGTAAGTTACGGATTAGCCTTTGCTGGCGTTAAAAACAGTTTCCATCAGGAAGTCAATGCCTCGCGAGGTGCAGAGGGATTTAGCGTGTGTGTATTCATCTGGTGCTCACTCCGATGGCTCCACGGTGGGGTGGCAAGGTGATTTCGGGGAGGAGAGCATTCATCATTCCTGCTTACACGGTGGCTAATAGGCTTCTCCCCGCCACCCTGGGTGCTGCTCGTAACGAGTCCATAAAGATGGAGACGGTGTATATGTTGGTTAGCATAACTACTTTAATGCAGGTGGTTTAGAAAACTTATAGGTAGCATAAATGCGAGTCTTCTGGCACGGAGTATCATAACAAGGTGCAGCAAGGGTTTAATGCACAGAAAGGGAATCATTCCAATTTTTCTAATGGGCTTTCATACCCATACGAAGAAAAGCAGTTCAGCTTGCTACATCTTTTAAAAGTAACACACTTTACATAAAACCTATTGCCTTCCTGCTTGATCTATGGTTTTAAACATAATATTATGCCCAGAATCTGAACTAAAAAGGTAATAAAGACACTGTCTTCTGGGACCAAGACAGCAATGAAACTTCCATTTTCATAACTCACCAACCCCAAGTACAGCTTATCAAATTTATTCTCATGGAGTGTTTAACAAATAAACCGAGGGGAACACATTCAAGTGAAATAACGTGCAGTATTTTAATTCGAGGTCTGTGTAAGGACAAGTAATCATGCATTTTGCTTAATTGCTTCACACTTATTCCTGTTTTTAACACCTCTCCAGCAAATTAGACAAGAATCTTCAATGTGTTACTGGAGTTGTGTCAAACAGCATATATTACCTGCTCTGTGCTCCAGCAAAAGTCCAGAAGCTACAGAGAGACAGACTGGACCAGAGTGAGGGGAAAGCTTAGGAAAGGAAATCTCATGGTGCATTACTGAAGTTAAGAATAGATATTCCTACTACAGAAGCACACAACGGCTTGAACCAGAATAAGTTCCTTTCTATATCCAGGAGGGGCTGAACGGTCTGTTGGTTAAAGTATAAAGCTTTACATTTGAACGTCCCAGGCATCTCAGAGCTACAGCAAAGTCCTCAGCCAACTGCTCAAGCATTTTGGTATTCATAGTTAACCCACAATTTTACCAGAAGGACGTCTTAATAATCAAATGTCTTTCCAATACACAAGGAGTACTGCTACATGGGAGACTATGGACACCAATTCTTTAGGCACCGAAGACCTGAGCATCACGCTTTAGACCCTTGTGGTGGGACTAGCACTACTCTACCTCCCAGACACATTGCAAAGATGCATACACTCAAGACGGAAACCACAGTACCTAATTGCCCTTCAAAGGGTCCCTTCAGTGGTGCAGCTGGTCTGTGCTGGATGCACCTGGGAAAGCAAGAAGCCGAAACATGGGAATTCAAGAGAAGAGTAAGAGTATTCACTGGCTCACAGGACACTACCTAATCAGAAGAGTCCCCATCTTTCTCCCTCAAGGTCCCCAAAGACAGGACTAGGAGCTGGGTAGAAGATTTTTAATGAGTTCTCAAAAGGACCACAAGGATGTTGGTGGGTGCTGGTCTCTCTCCTTCACTCTCATTGAGAGACAAGAGCCTTTGGACCGTCGGCTAGCCCTGGGAGTTGTGAGGATGACTCGAGTTGGCCTAATTAGCATGAAAAAAACCACCAATATGTTCTCTTTTGCATAGGGGATGAGATAACTACACTGTGGTAGTCAAAGTCTCTTTTCTAGACATAGCAAATATGACATGGAAAGCTCAAATGTTTTATGGCCACCACCAAAGGGAGAACAAGAGTCTCACTCAGGACTTAAGTTACGTGCATTTGCAGGTATAGAAAAAAAAGGGGCATTGCCTTATTAGTTTGGCATTGACAAGCTGGACAATTTCCTCCACTTAGCAGGCAGGATCTCAGTGAGAGGTTAACCTGGTGGCAGCTTTCAAGCTGTCTATTGTAAGGTATGCACTTCAAAAGAATATATATTTTAGCAAGTACAAATTAAAACGTGGGCAACAATTTTATACAGGGAAAAAAAAAAAACCAACAACACTGTGACATCAAAAAAACTTGCTAGCATTCAGAAGCACGGCTCTTTAAGTTGGTATTGATTGACTGATTCATTAGATGTATAGAAGTGCTATTAAGAGGGCAAGGGCTCCTATCCAGATGGGTAGGTGCTCTCAACACAACTTCAGAACGCATCTCAAAAGCAACCATAAAAATTGGGTTTATTTGTGATGGGATATGTTTAATCACATCAGCTCCATACCCTTTCAACTTTCTCTTCCCTACTGTCTCTCTAATTTCAGGGGCTGTTGGTGGGAGGAAGGACTGAGTTCTATGATGCTCCTTGAATTGACAATGTGCCCTGACTCAGACTCTGTTTCATTCAGACTAAGAGAGGAGGCATTTTCAGACCATATAGCAAGAACTTTTCAAGTATTTCAGCCCTTGGCCCATCTTTCTTCATTTTAACCAAGGAGGCTCCAATTCAGATAACCCCTGCTGATCACAGCTAAGACTAATGCTGCGAGAAAAGCAGGAGAACATTAGTACCGAGACATAGATAGGTACGCTATTCATATGTGATAATGTACGCACATCTCCTGAAACAGCCTGAAGTTGCCTTGAGTTCGTGATTTTTTACCAACCCAGGCAAAGCTTCCACCGAATGTTACCAGGAACGTTAATTGACTTGAAAGAGCAAGCATGAATTTTGTACATCCGCCCAGCAATGCATCTCAATGTGAAATCAATTCCGACATCGCCACTGAAAGTAACTTATCCGAAAATTAGTTGCTTGTGCCATAGTTTTCCCTGTGAAATGCTGCAATGCTTGAACTGATAATGCTGGATCTGATATCTCATGACTATTATGCAGTATTACTCTCCAGCTGGGAGACTTGGCAAGGCAACACATTGACATCTTCATGAACTTAGCACTTCACATCAAGGAGAGGATGCGATCTTGTCAACTTGACACTCGTAGTGCAATCTCTTTCAAATTGGCCCTTAGAAATCATTACAATATGACTGGAAGCTCTTCACAGTCATATAAATAGGGTATGTTAAATTCAGCTGTTACAAAAAAAAAAAAGTCAAAGGGTACTAATCATGTCCTTTCACCCAAATTAATATCGTCACATTTACTTACTAGTACTTAGAGGATGCTGGTGAAACGTCTTTACCATCTGTTTTGGTTCATACATACATCATTAGAAGGATTCTTTCATTTTATCGTTACTGAAGCCGTCCTTCAATTAACAGCAAATTTCTTTCTAGCTTGCCAAATATTCTTAAAGTTACAAATATGTGTCACACTAATGTCCAATCCTTAAGAAATGCCTTCACCTCATTAAATTAAGCGGAGACGCATCCTAGGTTCATTGCAACAGCAGGATTTTATTTTAAAACTGGAAGTAGAATTCTAAGAGAGATGATCAAAACTATTTAGAAATATTTGAGAGGGTTTTAAGGATGAACAGAAATTCTGAGTGCTTCCTCCTATTCACATAGTCTGTGTGCCTACGTAAGTGATTAAAGATCTATCAAGAACAACAATAACTTGGCACTTAAAAAAAATACATTAGCATCCACCTACAGTCTCATAGTCCTTTATATTGAACTCGTATACTTAATCGTTAATAAACTACATTTTAGGTTAGGAAGAGGAAATTTTATGTCACTCATGATCCATATCTCAGAAAAAATATGAAAGCCTACGCATCAAGAGGACGGGCCCTACAGGCAAAAAACATCTGCCAAATATTCCCTGCACCACCATCTTCTATTTAATACCAGGGAGATCTTCATTCCAGTGCTTCACGTTGCAAGAGTATCACACAAGGAGATAAACCTCTTCTAGTGTTCAGCGTTGCTCAGATTCTCTGTGACTTTATAGTTTCATACCCATACCAGCAACATAAGTCAAACTTTTGTTTGCGTAACAGGTATGATTTCTTACATATTAAGTATAACAGCACATGGACTAACTACAATTACAGAACTGTACAAGGACCACTCCTGCGTACAACGCAGCAGCAACCCTACAGGACCAAAAATAGAGTGTAATCTTCATGCAAAATACAAACTTTGACAGCATCTCTGGCCACCTGAGACAGTTCCCAAGGGTCTCAGGTGAAAAACAGAAATTTGACATCAAACACCCAGCCATCCTTTCATCTAATTACTTCCTCTCATTTTATTAGCTCTCTGCTAGCTGAGTTGCATAAGCCATTCCACTGCACGAGAAGGATCTGTAGCCATGGAAATACTTTTCTCTGAAAGCATACTTGCTCACTTCGTGAAAAATGTATAATCCTCCCTGGCAAAGCAGTGGGGATATTGGATGTTTGAAGTATGCAGATTGAGCCCAGGTTATAACTTTTACGCCGCAGTCCACAGTGTGGGATAACAAAAATAAAATAAAAATGCACTCCGGTCCTGGGGGAGACCTGGCATGACTCTTGTCTGAAGGCAGCCCTGCTCACCACATTTGTCTGGAGCAAAGGCAGAGCACCCAGCCTTCCTTTCTCTGCGCTTGGCAAGCACCAGGAGCCAAGGCAAAGCATGCAGGGTGGCCCTATGGCTGCTTTTCTACCTCTTCCCTTTTGATGAAGAGGAATCAGTTGTTTCACTCATCCAAAATTCAAGGAGTGGTGTCTACAGAGGAGTACGTGGAAATGGCACCCGCTGCCTCCATGTGAGGAAGAACCCAGTCCAGGGACTTTGTCTCTTTGCTCTGTGAATTTGGGTACCAACTATGAACTACTAGAGTTTTAACTATTAGTCACCTTTTTCTCCATTTTATGAGTATGGTGGGTTGACCCAGGCCGGACACCAGGTGCTCACCAAAGCTACTCTATCACTCCCCTCCTCAGCTGGACCGGGGACAGAAAAGATACCAAAAGGCTCATGGGTCAAGAGAAGGGCAGGGAGAGATCACTCACCAATTAGTGTCACAGGCAAAACAGACTCCGCTTGGGGAAATTAGGTTATTACCAATCCAATCAGAGTAGGGTAATGAGAAATAAAACCTAAATCTTCAAACACCTTCCACTCATACCTCCCTTCTTCCTGGCTCAACTTCACTCCCAATTTCTCTACCTCCTCCCTCCTCAGCAGCTCAGGGGGGATGGGAAATGGGGGTTGTGGTCAGTTCATCCCATGTGATTTCTGACACTCGTTCCTCCTCAGGGGGAGGACTCCTCACACTTTGTCACTGCTCCAGTGTGGAGTCCCTCCCACAGGAGACAGTCCTCCATGACTTTCTCCAACATGAGTCCCTCCCACAGGCTGCAGTTCTTCACAAACTGCTCCAGCATGGGTCCCCTTCCACGGGGTGCGGTCCTTCAGGAACAGACTGCTCCGGCATGGGTTGCCTGTGGGGTCACAAGTCCTGCCAGCAAACCTGCTCCAGCATGAGCTCCTCTCCCCGTGGGACCACAGGTCCTGCCAGGAGCCTGCTTCAGCGTGGGCTTCCCACAGGGTCACAGTCTCCTTTGGGCATCCACCTGCTCCGGGGTGGGATCCTCCATGGGCTACAAGTGGATGTCTGCTCCACCATTAACCTTCATGGGCTGCCTCACCATGGTCTTCACCATGGGCTGCAGGGGAATCTCTGCTGTGGCACCTGGAGCACCTCCTCCTCCTCCTTCACTAACTTTGGTGTCTGCAGGTGTCTACCACCATCACTGATGGGCTCAGCCTCAGCCAGTGGTGGTTCCATCTTGGAGCCAGCTGGCACTGGCTCTGTCAGACACAGGGGAAGCTTCTAGCAGCCTCTCACAGAAGCCACCCCTGTAGCCCTCTCACTACCCAAATTCGATACAACTAGCAAAAGAAAGAGCTAATAATGCTATCCTTTACTTCAACTATTTTCAAGCAGCAGCAAAACACACACTACATTTGATAATCTTGTTGTTTGTGTCAGTAGATTGACTCTGGCAGGAGATCCCACAATATGAGTTACGTGGCAATAAAGTTGCAAGGCCCTATGAGACCTAGTTCTGCTCTTGAAATGGGGGTATAAGCCTCTTTGCAGCACCCTGGGAAAAAAAAAAAGCAGTAACATTTCCTCAGAGTAGAGCCAAAACATCTGCATGGGTGCTACAGAGGATTATTTCTTTCTTTCATTCCACAAGTCTCATTCAACCACACTTGGCTGTCGATATCAGGAACAGGACATTTACTGCAGGTGAAGTGATGACTCCTCAGATCACAGTCCATCATGACCATAACCATTTCTGTTTTGTTTCCATCACTTCAGGTCACCCACAAATTCATTGATGAATTTATGGATGAGGCACCCGTCACTTCTCAAAATTTACTTTTCATGGCAGGCAACACAGATAGATAAAAAAAAATAAAATCATTTTTGGCTATCATGATTGCACTGAAGTGCCATGTCAGGTTGAGCTCAGCTACATTCAAGTGTCCATTGAAAGTATACAGTATTTCACCTTTCAAGAGCCATTGCTAAATTCCAAGCTTGTTGTAAGCTCCAAGGAAGAAACAACTTATTATTTAAGCAAGTGCTGCAGTAGACCAGGAGTCAAACTGAAATCCCGGTTATTAATTACCCTACAGCTTCATGGGCGACAGCAGAAAACACTGTCAGCACCAAACAGTCTGCGTTTGTGATTCTTACATATGTGAGTGAGAAAAGAGGGATGACCATCTACCTGCTTCCTACTTCTGGCTCAAACATCTACTCGAGAATGGAGGTGAAGACCTACTGTCAGTTTACACCCCATCACAAACAACCACTCACAGTGTTGATGGCCAGTCTCCCATAACCAAGGGCTGTCAACAGCCACCCCTAATGCCTGGGGAGATCTTTTGGACCTGTAGGGTGCACAGAGACCTATACCTAAGTTTTTTTTCCCCCCTTGGAACTCCCTGTGGGGAAGGCACATTGTACACCCAGGTCTTGCCTCAGCATGGACTCAAGCTACAGCTGGGGTGGGCATCTGGATCCCAGTTTATGCATATCTTATGTAGTGAGCAAGTAAGAGCCTGTCACTTCCACTAGGTCCATGACTTCCTCTGGATCTGAGTCCTGCCATCAGGGAGAACACATCAAACAGTGTTTTCATTTAGGCTGGAGTGGGAGAAGAAATGTCCGTGTCCCCCTGAATACTAAGATAACACTATTACTATTTGAGTTTATCTGCTTTGAGTGGAACACACATCACGGCTTCAGCTCCTCAGATAAGGGCACCCGGGGAACTAAACAGTAGTCTATTACAAACCACGGGCATTTGGGATTCAGCCCAGAAAGAACACCTGTGATTTTCCCAAAAGACCTCAGGTTAGTGTGGGGCAGGGACTAATCCTACCTTCTGCCAGACAGGAACTGGCCATGCTGGGGAAAAGAAGGGACAGAACATGGGCCGAGATGCCTACAGCATATTTTTGGGAACAGTTTTAACTTCTAATTTCCTATAGATCCAAGCAAGCTCACAAGACTTCTGAGCAAGTTGCTGCTGGTGAGCTGTGATTTGTACTCCCCCAGAAAAACAGTTATTCAACTAAACACAATGATACAGCCAAAAACAGTTGAGCATATGTAAGAACATGCTAAACATATTAGCCAATACAAAGTTGGTGGGGATTGTTTTGGTTTGGGTTTTGGTTTTTCTGGTTGGTTGGTTGGTTTTTGGGTTTGGGGGTTTTTTAGCATAATTTTCTGCCCTTATCCCTCAGCCTTTGTCCTGCTGACGGGGATGCCATCACTCGGAGCAGAGCTCCTCCTTTCCCTTAGCTAGAACTCCTGAGAAGCTGCAGTTCTCCTGCAAAGTAACAGTAGATCTGGATAGAACCTGCTAAATCCTTGGCTGAAAGAAGTACTCCTTTGCCACATGCAGAGATTGTGAAAGCAGTAAGGGCTGATGTCCATTCAAATACAGCCCTTACTTTGCATCCTGTAACCTAGCAAGCATGCAGCAGATGCTGCCTTTGGAGCAAAACCTCTTGTAGCATCTACTTGTTTGACTACTGAGATGGCAACTGACTGGAAAAAAACACAGGAGACAGGAAAAGAGGTGCAAGCCCGAGCTGAATGTGATGCCATAGGTGGTACATTTTTAAGTCACTCCTGCCCCTGCAAGACACTTAGCCTTAAGTGTACATAGTTTCTTCCACAGCAGCATTTTTTTCCCTGCATAATATCTAAGTATCTGCGTCTTTTGTGATAAGCACTATGCACTCAGTACTAATCGCAGTGGATTTTATTCCCTTGTTCTTTTGTGAACTTTCCTTAATTTCTTTTTGTTTCTGATTGGATCAGCTGTAATTGTTATATTGATTTTATATTTTTCTATCTGCAATTTATCAGCAGTATCTTTTCTGTTTGCTACTGCTCTCAACTGCAGGAGCAGTCTGAATGAATCAGAATTAGGTCTAGTCGCAGCTGAGCTGTGGAAACCTGCTGAGCCATCATAGCTAGAACCCTGGGTCTCAGAAACTGTCATAAATAAAAGCCATTATGAATGGTACCTCACGCCATTTCTGACTGTGAGCATATGGCAGCATACTCTGTAAGGCCAGCAAAACAATAACTACTTTATGCACCTATTCGAATGTTAATACAAGGAGCTTTTCTCTGATATTACACAGAAACATCAGAATTTCTAGTTACTGAATAGTATGATTTCTAAATTCTGCTTCAAAGCTTCAGTGAATCTCCCTCCTCCTGTCCATGAACTGAAAAGCCAGACCCAGTGTGGAGGAGAATTTATTTTCTATTAGAAAAGGAGGCAACACAGTGAGTATAACTCCTGTGCGTGACTCTACAGGGCTGAGTGAAGTACAGGAATCTTCATCCCCTTTCTGAGGCATGTTTATCCCAGAAAAAAACCTAGCCGAATCATGCACAGAATAAGTGATGCAAATAAAATAAATAAAATATATCCACACGGCCCTGAGGATGGGAGGAAGCGAGCGGAGAGGGGGGTATAGTGGGGTGGAAGGAATGGGGATCTCCAGAATGAAGCCTGGAGCACGGGAGCAAGAGGGGTATCTGCAATCGTCTGCTTGCAGCCTCATGCTGTCCTAGGCAATAAGGCTTATTAAGGCTCTTAATTAACACATCAATTCCTATCCTAAAAACAAGCTACAGGAGTCGTGCTATCAGGAAATGTCTCATAAACACTCTGCCTCTTTTCTGATATGAAAATGCTGTTGTGCCAACCCTGTCATTGCTGCTCAAAGAGCTCTTCTCCCCTCTTCCCCACTTCCTTGGAGTCTTCTCCTCTGGTAAATCTGTAGATGACAAGTCATATCCGCTCCCAACCTTTGTTTTTTCTCACCTGAAGAAGCTGCACTTTCAATTTTCTTTCATAAGATAGGCTGCTACGACCACTGTACCCTTCTTCTCGCTTATTCCATCTTAAATTAATTTTTGAGAGATTATACACAGAGATCCGCACAGTATTTCAGATAAGGTCATACTCGAGCCTTGCGCACAGCATGGAAATCACTCCAGTAAAACCAGAACATAATAGCTTACGACCCCAGTGAGCTTTTTTGCAGCTACATCTAGAGCTGACTAAAACACATGACCTGGCTTCTCCTCTGCTCCTAGCTCAAGCACCAGTTAATGCCTGAAATTCTTGTTCATGGTCCCAAAGTGCATAACTTTGCATTTTGTACTATGATGTACCATCACACTTATATCATCCCTGATCTCAAGGTCATCTAATTATTTCTATATAATACGATAATTCACATTTTTATTGCTGATATGTCCCACATTTATACTGTCAGAAAAAAAAAAAATCATTAATTCACCCCTACTTTTGCTTTTTAGGTCATTAATGAAAATATTAAATCAGATTATGCCCTAATCTGATCATTGTACTCTGCTAGACACTTTATAACAGTTCCCCTTTCAGCATGGTTTTTTGCCAGCTTCCTCTGGGCCACTTTCCATCATCACTTTATAATTCTTATACATCAATGTCCTTCTTAACTTAATTAAGTTACTATAGGTTTAACTAATATTTTCCCATCTGGTGCAACGGTAGATGTTTGCAGAAGCCTAGAATATTGCTTACACATGTTCTTTGTTTTTTACTCCCCTCAGCTTTTCTATACCTTCAAAACGGGGAGGACCAAGTCAGGTCTGAGTATCCTGCAATCCTACAGATGTGTTGGAGCTACGCTACCAGGAAGATGCTGGTACCAGCTCAGGGGCAGGATGCTGAGAAGACCAAAACATCGTTGCCCTCACTGCAATCAGCTCTGCCTCTCAGCAGGCTCAGGGCATAACCAGGTTTGTAATTCAGCCTTCTCAGCATCCCACATCGTGAGGTTGGGAGGGAAGGCTTGTCCTTTTTTCTCTTCCCTGATGGGATGACAACAGACATCCCGGCAAGCAGATGCCTTTGAATACTTCCTCCCTAAAAATCAGTTTGTCCAGAAAGGGCAAGAGATTAAAGAGTTCAGCTGGAACAAGATTTCTTCCCATGCATAGACATATATGTGTTTTTAAAGCCTCTTTCTTATTGTGCACAACAGTAATTCCTCAAACATCACTCTTGAAAATTGTTCATTCAGCGCTAATGCAGTAAAGTCCCAGGTGCTGCATCGCTGTCAATTCCTCCAGCGCTTCTGCAGCTTTCTTGCAGCCTCCTAAGAAGTTCAAACTCCTCTTCTAGCCTATTTTAAGACTGTAGGAGCTATTCAAGTCATATTAAAAGCCTTTGCAAAGCTTTTTTTTTTTTAAAAAAAAAAAAAAGAAAAATAGAAAGAAATGTCACAGCTAAGACCTACGCTTTGTGATGTTTTCCTCTGGTATTACACAAATCCTGTGAGATTTTCCTATTAGACCTGATGACCAGATACCTTACCCCGGCAATAAAAGGCATATCTGTGCATGAGTCAGAAACATAACTGTTGTATTTCTTGGGCTTTCCGTTAATGGTGGAGTTTACGCTTATTTGGGCTTTTTATCAAAATCTATATTGGGAGAGTAATGGAGCTGTTAAAAGGAAAAAATAATGGGTTTCATGTATGCAAATGCATCAGAATAAGCCCTCGTTGTATACTTCACCCAGTGACCTAGAGAGTTTTTTACTGCTGATTTTCCTTTGTCAAAATATTTAGGATTTATAGAATCTTGTTTTATGCTTCTATCATACTCCCATCTATGACTCAGGCTTACTGGTGTTCTTTACTGTAGATGATGTTCTCTCATGTCAGAGCATGACATGGAAAAACTTTGAAAAGGTAGCATAAAAACAGATTAGTTTTTTTGGTTCAAGGTAGACTATCAGCTGTTTTGGAGCCATTTATGGTTGAGACATGTTTGGCATCAATCTTGTGTGTTACCTGTACCACTAGGGACACAACCAACACTTTGACAGTAAATATTAACTTACAATGAACTAGAGAAATATTTTTGTGTTCCCAATCTCCATGTTCCCCTTTCACCCTTCCTGTCTAGGATGGCTCAAAATAATACAAAGTCCTTGAACACATCCCCAACTACACTTGTTTTGCTCCCAGCAAAATTTGATCCAAACTTTTATAGGATGGGTTTTCAGAGACCTAGAAAGTTTCTGAGGTCCTTTATTACTCTTTTTGTTTTACGGATTATGCAGTTGTTAGCATAATGTAGGCTCTAATACGACAAGAAACAGAGAAAGCTGAGATGGTGAACTTAATCTCGACATCAATGCCTTTTTCATTTCATTCTTTATTAAAAAGGTCAGCTGTAATTAAGGTGCTTACTTATTTAAACACCTATAGATAAGGACAAATGGTCTCACAGAGAAGTGGCATGAATACTGAGATAAAGATAAGCTAGATGTTTTCCAAATGGCTAGGTGTAATTAAATTTGTCCTAAGATACTTTTACAGAACTGAAAAAGCTGAAGCACTCTGATTGCCTAGCGGTTACCTGTGAGAATTTCCAGAAAATTTGTGGAGATCCAAAAGACTGCAAAGTGATAAAAACAGTGCTCCTTTACCGTAATGCAGAAAATAGAATATTATAGATCACGCAATTTCAGCTCCTGAAGAAACAGTGAAATAAAGAGTCAAAGAACGTATAAGCAGCTAAAAGAAAAATAAGGAAGACCAGAAACAGCCAACAAGGATTCATTAGGAACAAATGATGTAAAACCAATCTAGTTTCTTTCCTTGGTAGGCTAAAAGGCTTATATTTAAGCGAGAAGTTGCAGTAGATGCCATATCTTGACTTTAGTAAGATTTCTGACCTTATCTCCTATAACAGCCTCATAAGCAACCTAAGAAACATAGTCTAAATGAGACTAGAGGATGGAAAACAAGATATCCAGAAAAACATATCCACAGAGTCTACACTCTGTGGCTGTGAACAAGTGCAAGATGAACAAGAACTGAAAGGGCTATGCTCCTGCCAAAAAACCAGCAACACAAGATCCCCAAGAAACCCATCACCCCAAGAAAGAAAGAGGGACCTGAAGTCATCCTTCCCTTCTCCTCAGGGCTGGTAAGGCCTCAGTGGGAACAGTGTTTCAGTTTTGGCCAGCATGCTTCTCAGCAGATATGGATCATTTAAGGGAGAAGTTGTGAGTGACAAAAAAGGTCTCCGTTTTCTGCAAAAATTGAGGCAAGTTTAGTGAAAATGCTAAGATGAGGCATATGGTAGCAGCACTCATCTATGCAAAAGAACACAGCAAAAAAAGCTCTTTCTTGTGTCAATGGTAAACAGTACAAAAAGCTAATAAACTTCAGTTAGAGCAAGGGTAGATATTAGAATAAACTTTCAGCAGTGAAGATAGTTCATTATTTAAGGAATTTGTAGGAATTCCATCTCTGAAGATCTTAAATAACAAATTCGGGTAAGTAGTCCATTAAAAAAACTCTCAAATTTACCCTTAGAAGGTACAAAACGCTTTTCCTCTCCTTGTCCTTTCTAATTCCAGAGTCGACTTTTTCCCCTCAGTGCCCATTAAATTCCCCCTATCTGCAGTTCATCTCCCCTGACCAAAGTTCTGACACACCTCCATAGCTCCTTACAGTGATTCACAACAGCACGCTCTCCTTCCTCCTTTTATAGTAACCCCTTCATCAAATTTTCAGCACATCACATTTTTCCTTCTGCTATGTTAACCCTCTTGCCTTAGAGGGCCTCTACCTCTTCTTTCATCCTCACTGGACGAAAAGCTGTATGTGCTTGTCATCTACTCAGTAGGGGGTGATACAGTCCCTGGGACACGTCTGACCAACTAGAACATGCATTCCTCCTTCCAGTTACAAGATACAGCTGGGTGCACTGTTTCCTCACCTTTCTGGTGGGAAACAGGCACATACGTATTCCTCTGGGCAAGCCAAGCAACATGTGGCACCTTGGAATTGTCAGCAATCCACAGAAATTTCCCCACAGCCTAGGTCAGGAGACCTACTCTGAGTAATTGAGGTCCTGGATGGTAAGGAGATGGACCACTTGACCTCCTGAGCTTCCTGTCAGTGCTTTATGTAGCTCCCTTTCATACAGGCAAAGCTCTATTCCAGTACATCCAATCCCACTTTCTTTACCCTACTCCTCTTCACCAAGATTGGAAAAGGAAGAGCTGGTGGTGAGGCAGCAGACAAATGAGTTAGAGCAGGTTTGCTTGACCAAATAATGAAAAAACATGTTTTGCAATGCAAAGTCCATTAATACCCAGAATAGGAACAGCAAAAGCCTTTAGCTCTCCAGCACTGGCTGAAGCTACTATGGGCCAGCCTGATAAACCCAAGTCCTCCAGTGAGCAAGTGGTCAGACCTGCTCATGATACTCAAATGCAGATTATCCTACCCCGATTCCTGCAAACAAACAGGACAGACTCCATATGCTTTTTCATCAAGCAAATTACCCAGCTAATGTACAGCAGGCTTTATGTCCAGGTTTTACTACAGTTAAACTGTTATTAAGTGAATACGAACTACTATACTGGATTTGAGGACCAACATTTCCATACAGAGTTTTCACCCGTTGATTTCAGATGTCTGCACTGGGATAGCCAGGCTTCAATTTTTAGAAGCACTGGATTTTAGTAATTATGAGTTATTTTCAGTGAAATCATCCCAAACATGTCTGAAGCTTCAGTGCCAAGTTGATCACTTCTGATTAATATGAAATATTTCAAATGTGTATTAGTACTGTCCCACTTCCAGTACATGCCTCCAGTTACTCCAAGCTTTGCAAATACAAGGGCACACACTGGAAAATCCTGCGAACATTTAACTGAAGCCGTACATTTTAATTAAATAAATTGTGATTGCCAGTCAATATTTTTCTTAAAAGGAACCGGTAAGTCTTATTTGAGCCTGAAAATTACAGGCACAGGTCTTGAACTTATCATCATCTATTTTAGAAGCTTGTACTTTTTGACTATGGCATACTTCATTTTGACGTGTCCATCATTTTTCAACTGGATGTATGCTGCTATCCAAAATCCATTACTTGTGCCATGAATTGCATGATGCTCTATTACTTACTTCTAGGGCGGTATAATCAGACACATGCATCTTCGTTGGCTTTGTTACTGGCTTTCACTTTCCAATAAAGGAACCTGAATACATTAACTTAACATTTTAATGAATTAGTAACAGTAATGGGCGCTTAGAGTATGGATTCCTCTTGTAACGTGCTACTGTATTGAGAAGTAAGCTGAAGTGTTGTCCAATCTTTACCAAGTAGTTAAGAAAGCATGATTTATTTTGGACTAGTTTTATTAGGCAGTTATTGATAGCTATATAATGAATGATCAGTATGCAAGGAAAAGCCTTCTATTGCTTCTTTCAAACTGTTCTTGTCACGTAGAGTAACCAAAATAAACAACCTCCTTTCAGTGACTGCTTAAATCACCGAAGAAATCCCTACGAGCACTAAATGAAGTCCCTTTCTTTCCCTCTTTGAGCAATCATTGTTCAAGCATTTTATGAAATACTGTGTATTTTTCACTCATATGTCCATGACTCAAAATTATTCTGCACATGTTGTGAAGGTGGTAGCATCCCTTCCTCTCTATTCCTTTCACATGAGTTCAGTACGGTGCAGTGAGACAAAGAGTCCATACTTTCTTCAGAAAAATAAAGCAGTGGTTCAAGCTGTAATGAGTCTAGGCTTTTTTTTTTCCTAGCAGTGGTATTCCTCCGTCTCACATTACCACACTCTTGGAGCAAGGTTTGGACCACATCTTGGACCACGTCTCCTATGAGGGCAGGCTGAGAAAGTTGGGGTTGTTCAGCCTGGAGAAGGCTCCAGGGAGACCTTATAAGCCCTTTCCAGTACCTGGAGGGGCTACAGGAGAAATGGGGAGGGCACTCTTTATCTGGGAGTGGAGCGATAGGACAAGGGGGAACAGTTTTAAACTGAAAGAGGGGAGATTTAGATGAGATCTCAGGAAGAAATTCTTTCCTGTGAGGGTGCTCAGGCACTGGAACAGGTTGCCCAGAGAAACTGTGGATGCCCCATCCCTGGGGGTCTTCAAGGCCAGGCTGGATGGGGCTTTGAGCAACCTGGTCTAGCAGGAGGTGTCCCTGCCCATGGCCGGTGGAGTTGGAACTCCATAATCTTTAAGGTCCCTTCCAACCTAAACCATTCTATAACTCATTCTATGATTCTATGACTGTTCAAAGTCATAGCAAAGCCATGGCTGAAACTGAATTTCAAATAAAAGCTAAAGAGTGGTTTGGGTTTTTTTTGCATTTGGTGATATTAAAAACAAAGCCAAAAACCACAAAACCCTAAAGACTTCAACAAAAAAAACAGGGAGCTGCATGCAATTTTGAAAATTAAGACTGTGGTATCTGACTACCTGCTCTCCTACTCATAGCTGCTGTCACCAACTAGAAAATTATTAATCAATCACAGATTTATTCAAATTCATATTTTGAACAACATCTAAGCACGTTTGTGAAACACATCACCAAGAAGCCATCTGTGCATTTTCAACTATACCATTTATATTTCATAAAACCAAGCAGCTGTTTTGCTGTGATTTTTCTGAGCCTTTAAAATTGGCTTTCAAGACCCAAAGCCATTGAGGTTATAGAACATAAACCACAAAGTGTCTATTTCTGTGTTTGCCTGGAAGGGTGATGATGAGAAAAAACTTACAGGATGCACAGAGAAATTCTTAGTGTTATGTCTTCACAATCTCAATTAGAGTGAAAAGTAATTGCCAGGAATATTTTAACCCTCCAGTCTAATTGCCCAAAGTCTCTCCTTCCATTAGAAAGGGGTTGATACTAAAGGCGCAAATGCAAACCTGAACTCCTGATAAGGAAAGCAATCAGACAATATGTTAAAAATAATTATTACATCTCATTCCATCAGAGTGAAAAGCTTAGGTTAATACTGAGCCTGTATAATATGGGTAAATAATTGGAAGAAATGGCATTTTATCTGCTGTGTACTACATTTCTAAGCACAGATGAGTTCCATTTACTAGGAGGCAGCTAATATTTATGTTGAAGGCAGAAAGTATCAGTGAGCCACTGTTCTTTATCTGTGACTTTTTCACTGTTGCTGCCTGAACCTATATAAGCCATTTTGATTAAAATGGTAATGCATACCTCAGTACAGGCAAGTATAACATGCACTTTAAGTTTAAACACTATATTCTGCGATTAGTTATATTTCATCTAAATATGATACATTCCCCTTTCTTATAGAAAAGAAAGTCTAGTATCTTTGTTGTTGCTGCTTCACAAGACACCACAGGGTTGCTGCTTTAAGAGATCAGATATCAGTAGGAAGATCAGGAGGAACAAAGAAGAATTGTATCTTCCAGTAAAAATCACAAAAATCGCAGAATAATTCCAATAGGAAGGGACTGGGAAGGTCTCTAGCCCAGTCTCCTGCTCAAAGCAGGGTCAACACTGAATTCAGACCAGATTGCTCAGGGTTTTGTGCAGTCAGGGCTTGAAAGCCTCCAAGGATGGAGACACCATGACCTCTCTGTGCAGCCTCTTGCAGTGTTTGTCCACCTTTACAGGGCAAGTGACCCTGCCCCAACCATCTTGGTGACCTTCCCTAAACTCCCTCCGCTTCATGGATGTCTTTCTTGTACTGGCGGTCCCCAGCTTGGATCCAGTACTTTAGATAGTATCTACTGAGTGGTTACTTCCAACCACTTTCTCCTTCATATGTTCAATGACATCATCCAAGACGATTTGCTCTTAGAAACAAAGGAAGCCCACTTGACCTGTAGTTTCCCTGATTATCTTTCTTGCCATTTTTTAAAGACTGTTGAGACATAGCAGTCTCCCACTGTGTCTTACCAACCAGTTTAGTAAATACGTCAAAGCCTGCTCCCCGCAGCTCCAGGGTCTACACTGCTACTTGCTTTCCTCACTCTTGTCAGCATCTTGATCTCCACCATTTTACCGCAGCCACCACAGTGAAGGTTGCCACTGATTGTCACATCCTCAACCAGATCTGGTTTGTGAGCAGGAGAACCAGAAACACATCACATCTGGCTATCTTATCTAGCATCTGCCTTAAGAAATTATCCAACACACTCCAGGCACTCCTTGCCTCCCAACATGCTGCCCTTCCAGGCAAGGAGGTTGAAGTTTCCCATAAAGACCAGGGTCTGTAATCTGCAGAATTCCTCAGACTGCTCAAGGAGGACTTCATCCTGCCCTGTATGCTTGCCATCCCGACTTGTTTCCTCATTTAATTGCAAGCTGTTATCACCAACCCTCATGAGTTTAGTTTAAAGCCCTCCTTACCAGATGGCCAAGCTTGATAGCAAAGAGAAAAACACAGAATCACCTAGGTTGGAAGGGACCTTTTGGATCACCTGGTCCAACCATCAACCTAACTCTGACAAAAACCATCACCAAACCATACCCACCTTCTCAGCTGACTATGCAGCCAGTTGTCACGTTGCAGTATGTCTACTCTTATCCAAACTTTTCCCCTCACCTGTTGGATCAAGGAGGGCGAACAGGGTCATTCATTTTTGCCCCTAAAAGCTCTGCAGTCGTTCGTGATTTATTCCCAGACCACCAAGCGCAGCATCACCACTGCCCATGGATGAATATGCAATACAGGATAAAAGCCCAAGGACCAGAGCAGAAAACGAAGGGGTGCTTTCAGCCTTTAGTGTCCAAGCAAGCTGAGAGCAGGACAATCAGGGTGAAACACGGGTCTGCTGACTGAACGGCAAAAATTGCATTGATTAGAACAGGGGAAAACTTCACCCTCACTATTTATAGTTTTGGGCCTAATCCCAGCTGGCTTTGACTCCGCCGAAAAAGCAGAGGTAGAGCCATTACCACTGGAAATAGGTAACCCTGTCAGAGCTCCCCAGGGCAGGGCAGGGCTCAGGCACTCTCAACACCAGCACCAGCAGCTCCCACCACAATCACAATTTGAGAGTATAAATTACTCACCCTGAAGTCAGCTAACACTCAGCTAAAAATTTTTTAGAAGTATTTCGTCATTTAGTTAGTCTCATACGATGCCCAGGACAGGAGCAATACCCAGGGGGTATACAATAATATTTAAACAATCAGGTTTATTATCTGCTTGTTTTAATTAAATGCTCCTATTTTTTCCCTAGAGGAGGAAAATTTTTAACATTAAATTGTTAAATTTGAAGTAAATGGGCCTCTAAAAGATACATCATTTGCTCTGATTTGATTTACCCTGCACAGAAGATTCCCGTTCATGAACTATTAATATGACTTAGCCCAATCAGATATGTTTCATTTGTGTCCTACTTCAAATCTTTAGGCTCTTCCCATCTGTCAAAAATGTTCGGGCTGCTGAATGATAAAGCCTTGTTGCTATGGCAATTAGTTCCATTACCTAGGTGACAGTGCCGGCATGATGTCACCACTAAAGGGATGTAACTCCTGAAATATTTTTAGTGTCTGTTGCAGATGGACGACAGTAAAAACACCATTTATCAATGACCCAAAATACCTACAGGTGATGGGAAGGAAGGTGCAGCCTGACCACCATCTGTACTACCTAGAGAAGTACGAGTGAAGAGCAAACTATGTAAGTGGACCATCTGCACTCAGCAACGGTAAAAGAGAATGACAGGGAAGCATAAGCAATAATAATAATAATTAAAAAAAATAATAAAGAAAAGAAGAGAAAACCTGCGGCTTCCCTGCTTGGCCAACAGCTGGATGAACTGCACCACTCTGCTGCTGCCGCATCGCCCTCTCCTCACTTGCTTGGGTAACGTGAAGGCATACTCTGCAAATGCGTGCATCTGCATATTTTAAGCCTCGGTATTAATTTTTATGTAGTATTTAGTCATACTTTGAAATCCCATTCTAGGGTCAAAGCCCGATTGTACCAGGGACCGTACAGGCAAGCACAACACTTGATAGCCTCTGCCCTCCCACAGCTTACAGATCTGCAGAGGGGTTCAGGTGATGGTGGCGCAAGCAGCAGTTGCCTTTTTCCTGGTTATCTACAATTCACGAAAACTTTTGTCTTCTAGTCACACCAATTCATGGAACCCACAGTGCACCAGAAGCCCACAAGTAGCAAATTTGGCAGCGATTAAATGGACAATGAAGGTAGCATCTGTCGTTTGGTGGATTTTTCTTCCTCCTCCCTTAGCTTTGCCTCAGATTTCTGGGCCATTCTGAAGCGAGCTGGTGCTAGTCGCATAGTCAGCAACCAGACTGCACCTACTTTGACCAGGAAATACGCCTAAAACGCGACAGGATTTTTCTTCCTCTACTTCTTACTCAGATTAAACTCCATGTTCTGGAAACTAGCCAGGGAAACAGTAGTTAGAGGAACACCCATAGCTGCATTAATGCAGATGAAGGACTTCATTAATCTTCAAGTGTTCTGACCGATCAACACAAATGTTATTTTCAGTGTCGCCTACACTAGGTCTCTTCTTCCCCTTGCCAGGATAGTATATAAGCAACTAAATACAACTGAGTGAAGAATTTGCATGAAATAACCAATGAGAAGAATTCTCTTCCCTTTTTCTGATGAAGAATTGCTCCAAAACCAAATAAATTATTGGTTTATTCATTATTTAGAATTATGAGGCTACGCTTACAGCAAATAGTCCTTGATCCATAAATCATTGGCAAACCATTAATTACATGCACTCACTGCTTGCTGTCTTGGTTAGTCATATAAATCATCTGGCACCCTGAACAGGTGAATGATAGTTCCTAAACACTGCAGTTTGTTGCCTTTATGCCATCCTCTCCCGCCCCCCAACATCGGACTTTGTCAGGAACGCTCCATCCTGCCTGCACACCGACAGCCTCGCTTTGTCCATCTTTCCTCTCCAAATAGTCATTGATACAAATCACGTTTACAGCAAACTTCTGACCTTGCTAGTTCAAAATGTAGCTCATGCTCTCCTTTATGCTCTCTGCTGAAAAAAAACGAAACCATAGCAATAATGACATTGTGGGGGAGAAAAAAAAAAAAAAAAAAAAAAAAAAAAAAGAGCTTCTCTGACAAAGATGCAGACTGACTTCACAGTCGTAGAAACTGTACTGCCCTTGCTGCAAATTGTCAACAAACCACCAGAGAAATTGTACATGTGGACACACTTCTGACATGGTCAAAGGTCAGATCAGTAATTTCTCTCTCACAGGGATTAGTATTCCATACTGGTCTTCTGCTGGGATGTTCAAGGAAATTAACACTGGTGACGTGCCCTTTACTTGCTGGCCTGTGGACCTTCATTAGAGCTGGAGAAGAACGTTGGTTTGTTTTTTTTTCTTACCAGAAGCCACAGCAAGCGTGACTTTTACTAACCTGCCCATGCATCATTTCTTGCATTTGATCCCACATTGACACTCTGCTCTTTGGACATTCATTTCTCTGTTACTTTCTACTCCTGTGTTCACTGACGATGAGCACAGACCACAGTGTCAGAAGCCCACATCACTGCAGTTTTGCAGCACAGTCCAGGAGGTGAAAGAGGTCACAGGCAATGCTCACCTGGTTGTTGAAAATTTATATAATTTGTTTAACTGGCTTTCTATGAACTATTGAAGGAACAGGACAATGATTGCCATCTGCAGTTGATAAACACGGAGCATTAAAGCTCACTTGGTATTTATGAATAGTCACAGGACCCAGCTGGAGCTATAGAAAACATAATAGAAGTGCTCAGTTGACTATTTTCTTGCTGATAGCCTCTGAGATATCCTACTCTCTTGCATTTTGGGGACATCAGTGTTCACATGGGGAGCGGCAGAGTTCTCATTCTTGATGACCCAAGATGTGTGCACTGTATCTTTCACTTTATTCTGTGTAAACATCTCTGTTTTGGACTCATGAAAGCTTTCGCCAGGTTGCATACTGGCAGGCAGAGTCAAACGCTCAAGGTAGGATTTTATACAGTAGGTAGAAAAGGACTTTAATTTCTACTGGTGGATGAAAAGCTGGAGAGCTTACAGCTCAGAAAGCCAACTGTCTCCTGGGCTACATCAAAAGAAGTGTGGCCAGCAGGTTGAGGGAGGTGATTCTCCCCCTCTACTCTGCTCTGGTGAGACCCTACCTGGAGCACTGCGTCCAACTCCGGAGTCCTCAGCACAGGACAGACACAAAGCTGTTGGAACAAGTCCAGAGGAGGCCACGGAGAGGATCAGAGGGCTGGAGCACCTCTCCTGTGAGGACAGGCTAAGAGAGTTGGGGTTGTTCACCCTGGAGAAGAGAAGGCTCCAGGGAGACCTTAGAGAAGCCTCCCAGTACCTAAAGAGGGCTTATAAGAAAGACAAGGACAGACTTTTTAGCAGGGCCTCTTGCAATATGACAAGGGGTAATGGTTTTAAACAACATTTACCCTACATAGAGGGAAGAAATCTTTTACAATGAGGGTGGTGAAACACTGGAATAGGTTGCCCAGAGAGGTGGTAGATGCCCCAGCCCTGGAAACATTCAAGGTCAGGCTGGACAGGGTTCTGGGCACTCTAATCTAGTTGAAGATATCCCTACACATTGCAGGGGGGTTGGACTAGAGGTCCCTTCAAACCCAAACTATTCTACGATTCTATGATCCAGTAGAAACTGCTGAGTCAAGAATAGGAGATGAGGTGCTTCCAAGCCCACCCCAAATTACAACCTTTGTCCTGCCGCAGGGCTTGCTCCTGGAAGAGCTGAGCAGCCTGCTCTGCCTTTTAAACTCAGCATCTGAAGTTAAGCAAATGTATGTGTGCTTGGCAAATCAGGACCTTCCAAAAAAATGCTCAGACTTCACCTAAAATAACTTCAGCTGCCCAAAGTGGAACCAACTGCAACATGTTACGTGGTGCAGCAGTTTAGTTTATGAACTGAAAATTACAGTATCCAGTCAGAACTCCAGAAAAACATCTAGGTAGGCAGGGAATAAGTCACTCAAGTGAGAACTAGTCAGGATATCATCTATGAGAGCTGAAGGCTTAAAAAAAAAAAAGTTTAAAAAATGCAAGTGGGCAGGAACTCCATGTCTTATATCAGTAGTAAATGAAATACTGAGTAAATGCTGATGATCATACCGCTATTGTATGTGTTTGAACCTATTGTTTGTATTTGAATGTATACTTCATGTCACAAATTCTAGTTTACAGAGAAAAACATTTAAAAGGCTGTTAACTGTAGGACCATGTGCCAAATTAAATTCCTGCTATCCTTACACCTTGCCATGGTAAGCTCATTAAAAGCTACTGATAATACTGCCTAGATCCTATTATGAGAAAGACATTGAAATCACTGACTTTCCACAGAGGATAACCTCAATTCATCCAAAGTAGTAATATCCCATAAGGAACAGCTCACACCAGTTATAGAAATAAGTATAACCAGTTTTGTGCACAGTAATTTATATATAATAGCCATAGTATACCATCTACATAGGAATTCAGCCTGAATGTGCTAAAACTGGAATAAAGATACTGCCCTGTACTGGGGTACAGACAGCTCTCAACACAAAGCTTTAAAAACATTACTGACTTACTTGCAGCAATATTAAGATTAGGCAATCTTTTAGCTTCTCCTTTGAGGCATCCTAATTCAAGCTCTGCAGTTATCATGTTAGCACAGGTACAATCATATCACAAGATATTGGCTATAATATAAGCTTACTTTATTTGTTTTAAACTTGTGTTAGCATTGGAGGGAGACCATGGGAAACGTGCTGGTACAAATTTCTTATGAGCAGTTCCTGACTTTCAAAGATGCCCAATTAACTCATTCGCTCCTCCTTTAAAGGGAACATCTCAAAAAATGACATACAGTAAACATTACGTCTTCTAGTATCAACTGGAAGAAAATGTAAAATGCACACAATCCCAACAGAAATACCTTTAAACACACACTTCATGTTACCCTTGGTAACCAGTAAGACAAGACACATTAATATCTTATAGCACGACAGAGTTCAAGGCTCTTTAGAAAACTACAGCTCTGGCTACTTCGGACATACATATGTGTGCACAAACCCATTATCCTAGTAAGTGCATTCTTGCAAATAACACGTTTTCAACTAAAGACATTTTATTTCTTAGTTAATTGAGGAAAAAATATTTTCCTTTAGTTAGTAGTCTGTCCTAGAGGTCAGTTTATGACAAGCACCTAGATACATATCGATGTCTTATTTAGGGTAGAAACTGTCGTGCTAAATCTCACAAAAATCCTATTTTTCCCTAGGGAGGAAAGATTAAATATTTCTGTTGATAATTACTTAATCCATAGGAAGCGGCCAGGTCCCCGGTAGCCCTGTTCTTGGTCTTTGCACACTGCTTTCTTAACGACCGAGACCTGCTGTCGGTGGCAGGGGTGCCAGCCTTTCAGGGTTTAGCTTAGGGCTGCTCGCTCCAGAGGGAACTCACAGAGACTCAGCTCCTTCTCAGAGATGGCATCTTTCTTGGATTTCATTAACAAAAATAGGTTGCTTCAGCAATGCAGAAAAAGCAGAATAGCAAAGGGAAAATTCTTCCTCTTCTCCTCCCTATGCTACCACCCGGAAAACGAGGTGCTGATAGGAGGAGGACTACTTTAAGGGGAGGGAAGGGCTTGTTTTTCACCTTAACCAAGCAGGCAAGCAACAGCTCGCTCTCCCTCCCTCTGCCTCCTCCTCTCCTTTTTCAATTGTAATCCTCCCGCATAGCACAAGCTGTTGTGTATTTGCTTGTGCTTCCCCACTGCCCAACAGTCACACCAATTATAAAGGGATGAAAGAAAGAGACTGTTTTTTCTTCTCTAACCATAATCTTTCACAAATCTCAACTATTCCTGCTACTAAGACGTGCTTTGGCTTTCGTGCACTTCACTCAATACCATCTGTACACATCCAAGGACAAAAATGTCCCTCTTGTTACTAAGAAGTGGCCTTGTATAGCTCTCAAGTTGCTGAGAGAGTTTGGCTACAGAGGAGATTACATTTTTAAAAAGACAGGAGTAACACGGCTGTCACAATAGGATATTCCTCAGTAAGAAAACTAGAGACAAGCAAGAGGCAACGCAGAGATTCCTAACTGTGCCTAAAATTAATGAAGTGTTATTCAATTGTAATACACATCTTTAGAAGCGAGTCCTGTGCAACAGTGCTCATGTATTCTCACTCAGATTCTCTCACTTATACCACTTGCAAGACACTTCAATAATCTAAGACTCAACCCCAGCAACACATACTATTTAAAAAAAAAAATAAAAAGTTCTGGCAGTCTGCCTCACTCATATCAGCTTCTTTTCAGTGTAAGCAGCCTAAGTGACTTTAAGGATACTCCCTGAATTTTGCTCTGGACAAACTGTGCTTCCATGGAATGTTACCCAAGACCACCAAGAGCAGTGGAAAGACAAGAGGGACTCAAGGCCATACTTGTTGCAGAAAGTTTCTTCAAGTGATGGGTATAGCTCTGCATTTTCTTGATGTACACAGCACACACACAGAAAGGCATCTGCTTGAACTTCTCCTGAGAAACAGGAGATCATTCTGCTGGTATTGCAAAAGTAAAAGGGAAGGCCTGACTAATATTTGGGTTTGATCTTGAAGGAGGAATAGAACTTGGTTTTAGCTCGCCGGTATTCAGAAAGTCTGGTCTTCTAAGCAGCTGGGGAACTCCATTTAACAGAAAGGTTTAAAAACTACAAAAGGAAATTAGGATCAGGACCAGAAAGAAGATAGTGATGTCTGGAACGTAAACAGCACGAAGCAGACTGAAACCACAATTCTATTATTTTCATGTCATATTCACTCTCACTTTGAGGAGCGGAAAATTAGTGGGCACAGCTCGTCAAAGGGTAACAATAAAATCAGAGTATTGGTCGTGCTCCAAAGTAACCAGTCCAACTATTTTAGCCCCCTTTCTTCGTTCAGTGCAAATACTTTCAACTCACATTTTTGAGCGCCCATTTCCCTCTTTTCTGTCCATCTGGGATACTTACAACTAAAGCCTGAAAAAATAAAAAAATTAAGTGCAAGTGAAAGACAGGGCCTGGGTAAATTTTGTTGGAATAACTGAGCCTGGCTCATCGACTAGTGCTCAAACATCAGAGCATTCGACAGCTTATCAACACATTAAAAATACATTGACTGTAGTTCTTGCCTATGACTCTTTTGTTACAGCCAGAGTCCATAGTGTTTTTCCTTCTCCAGAAATACCCTGCTTAAGCTGTTTGATTGATCTTTAAACAAGCACAGAGGAAAAAGGTCCACTAATGCAATTTCACTGTCATTGTTTTCAGAGCTATTGAACTGTAAACCCTGTGTTTTGGGCAATTGATGTGTGAACACTTCATCTGGCAATCTCTCTTTAAGTAAAATATTTCAGTAGGTAAATTTAGTTAAACTATGTACAGTTAGAACATGAAAAAGCAACTTATTTCATGGAACATATAAGACTCCTGATATGATACTGATATATGGCAAGCAATTTCTTTGCTGCATTGGGTCTTCACATACAAACATACACAGTAGTATATATGTTGACAACATTTTTATATATTTCATGCAAAAATTGAGTTTCGCCTTAAATTATGCTCACTCTACACGAGATAACCCGATAGAAGCAAAACAAAGACCAAGCCCTGAATGTGAAGTTTTGTGCTTAATTGCAAGTCCACAAGAATTACTGTTACACGTATATAACCTAGGTCAGCTATGATTTTTGAATATCATTGGAATCATTCCTTTCTCACCATTTGTAATCTGTCATTACTTTGCATCTCTGCACAAGAAATCGTGAATTAACACGTAAAATTCTGAAGTCTACTCAGTCCACATTTTCAGCAACATAAGAGGTCCTTGTCATCTACTTTTGCTTCAGTTAGTCTATAAAATTCAGTATGTTTAATATTAAGAGACATAAAATAGTTGATTCACCACACTTGCCAGTGGTATGGTGGCAATTATGGAAAAAAGTGTTTACATCAGCATTCAGTGATCTATTAGCTGATCATTAGTATTCATTTATTAAAAAAGGATTTGTGAATTATACGCTATAATTAGTGACACATTACAAAATAGTTTAAAAAAAATCAGGTTTGGAGAGCATAAAATTAAAGGAGAAAATGAGAATATAGACACTGAGCTAATTCCTACAAAAAAATCTTAGACACAGAGCATCTGGATTAGTCAGTGACACGAGCTGCTTTAGTTCACTTAGTCATCTGAATATTAGATAGTATCCAGACCTGAGTAAATATTCTAGAATTTGCAAATACATTAAACAAGAAAAAAGCGTCCTAAGAAAGTCATCATTGAAGACATTGACAATATCAACAAAGATAGCACTCGGCTGGTAGCCAAGTCTTTGGTCTCACATTAACTGGTAAAGAGTCCCCTTCAACGCAAAAATCTGTCTGCAGTGATGAACTGATAACCTTCAGCTGCACCTTACCTTCGACACACTGTGAACTCTAAATCAGTTCTCAGTTTTCCCAAGCTGACCAAATATGTGATGGATAACACAGTAAAACCAGTCTGGAATGTCCTTGATGCCCAAGCCCATTCAATTAGTCTCCTTTGCTAGATTTTCTACTTTCTCTACACCCTCATCCACGAATTCTAGTCAATTTTCAATGAACTCTGAACTTTGATAAATTATGCAAGTTGTCATAGGATATTTTATCACCACTGTTCTCTTCACAGAAAGGAGGAGGTTGTAGAAACTCTAGAGAAGGCACGCAAACGAGTTACCTTCAGAACAGGAAGATGTGGAAGGAAAGCACTGCAAAAACACACATTCTACAGTAAAACATAAATAATTTCTGGTATCATTCTGCAAGTTATTTCATAGAAACGTGACTCTAAAAGGAAGACTTCAGAACTATTCTATCTCTCTTCAAAGCAGAGTGCCAATTTACAGGTGAAAACATAGGTTCTTGTGATCAATACCGGAATCTAAGAAGGCTGGAAACAAAATACTGGAATTAAAACTAAAAGGACAAGGTGTTTGGCGTTTTTTTTGGTTTTTCCAAGTGCCTATTCTATCATCGATAGTAAAGTCATTCCCAATTACTTTTTTTGCTTTGTAACAAAACCAGACCAGTTTTCTACTGACCAGTTGCTGCTGGACAAATGCATTCTGTGACACAGCTCACTACAGAGACAACAGCCTCCTCCCCAGCCTACTTGGAACCCGCACGCTGGGTCAGACACAATTCCTGTCTAACTCGGTGCCTCGTGTCCAGTTGCAGACATAAACAGATGCCTAAGAGTCAGAACAAGGCCTAAAGTATATTAACGTGCGATGTTTGCCTGAAATACTCTCCCTGGCTCCCACTCAGGGGACTTACTTCACCGGATGCTGGTTTCTTTTCTATTTAGCAGTTCCACGACAGCGTCTAATTTCCCTGGAATGCTCCGACGGTTGCCCAAGTGCAGTGATGCCCACAGGAGGAAGGCTGCCACAAACTCTATTTTTGTCATAAGAAACTAACAGACCTGATTAAGTTTAAAATGGGGCCATATAGTTTCTTTTTTCCCCCCCTCACACTTTCCTTTAACATAATTGCTTTTTAAAACAGAACAATAAAATAATGCCAAGAAAAAAATTAACAATGGTTACCCTCCTCGGGTTTTTAACATCTATACTTTTGGGGGAAACGCTTGGTGGCATTTTTGTGGGGTGGTTGGGGTTTTTTTGTTTTAAATGTCCCAAGAAAGTATAGAAGTAGTGATGAGGAAAAAAAAAAAAAAACAACTTTGGCCTCAAGTTGCACCAGGGGAGGTTCAGGTTGGATATCAGGAAGAATTTTTACACTGAAAGGGTTATCAAGCATTGGAATGGGCTGCCCAGAGAAGCGGTTGAGGTACCATCCCTGGAGGTGTTCAAAAGACGGGTTGACATGGTGCTGGGGACATGGTTTAGTGATTTATTTTTCTTTTTTGTCAGAGTTAGGTTGATGGTTGGACTAGATGATCTTGAAAGTCCCTTCCAGCCTAGATGATTCTATGATTCTATAAACAGAATTATCAAATCAGGTCAGAAATGGAAATTTAAGACAACCTATACCGCAGTAAAACAGTTGTTAAAAATTTGGAAGGGCCAGAAAAAAAACAGTCCAGCAAGATGTTACGGCTACTGCAGACCATAAAGGCAAAGTGAGAATAAACAACAGGAGTGAACAGGAAAGTTATGAAGGACAATGGGAGGAGGGAAAAAAAAAAAGAAATAACAACACCCAAACAAAACACTTCAGGAACAACTCTCCCTTTCATCTAGATGTTAGCTGGAAAAAAGTATTGGATTATACCACCACACCAGTGACCTGTCCACTGCCTTTGTGGACAGTCAGAAGATAGCACTGGAAAGAATCTCCTGGGTTACTGAAATCAAGCTTCTATCACCGCAGGCACCATGTCAAATAAACACTTGAATGAACTCAGCAACCTTCTTACAGATAGTTCAGCCTTTCTTGGCAATTCTACTCGAGCTGCAGCCTGGCCGGCATGGTTTGAGGCCAGCATTTTCCCCAAATAATTCATCTTCCTCCCGCTCACGCCCCTCCCCAGGTATTTTTTTGCTGGGTGAAACAAAGAAAGCGCTTTCACTCTTCTAATAGAGGTTCTCCATTCCTACAAGCCCTTCTCATCTTTTCCATCATGAACTCATTTCCAATGAACACTCCTGACAGGCTTCACACAATCCTCCAGATACTGAAATTTCTCCGAGCTGGAAGTCTTTCTCCTGACACATCTTCTAATCTCATTCGTCTTCTTTTGCACCTGCTAAGTGTTATTAGTGCATGATCCAATGGCATGCTGGGGTGCATCAGGAAGAGTGTGACCAGCAGGTCGAGAGAGGTCATCCTCACCCTCTACTCTGCCTTCGTGAGGCCCCATCTAGAGTACTGTGCCCTGTTCTGGGCTCCCCAGTTCAAGAAGGACTGGGGACTGCTGGAGAGGGTACAGCAGAGGGCTACAAAGATGATGAGGGGCCTGGAGCATCTCTCTTACAAGGAAAGGCTGAGGGACTTGGGTCTTTTTAGTTTAGAGAAGACTGAGGGGGGATCCGATCAATGCCTATAAACACTTAAAGGGTGGGTGACAGGAGGATGGGTCAGGCCTTTTTTCAGTGATGCCCAGTGACAGGACAAGAGGTAACAGGCACAAACTTGAACATAAGAAGTTCCATCTAAACATGAGGAGGAACTTCTTTCCTTTGAGGGTAGCAGAGCCCTGGAAGAGGCTGCCCAGGGAGGTGGTGGAGTCTCCTTCTCTGGAGACATTCCAAACCCACCTGGACAAGTTCCTGTGCAACCTGCTCTGGGTGGACCTGCTTTGGCAGGGGACATGGACTAGATGATCTCCAGAGGTCCCTTACAATCCCATGTGATTCTGTGATCATCGATGATCCTGTGACCACCTAATAGACTCATATCTGATGCACACGAGCTGCATTCCGGCAATGTCTAAATACCACAGATATGTATTTAACTAGATCACTGAGCAAACTGCATAACAAGAGGCTGTTTCTCATCTAGCAAGGTATCGCTGCCTGATGAGTGACAGGAGAACAATGCTTTGTGTAAGCGACTTCCAAGTGAAGTTACTGATTAGCACAGACATTCTGAAGGCAAAAAGCCATCAGAATTTGGCAGGAAGAACTTTGTCATTAAGTAATTTGGTATCCAAGTGACAAAATGATTTGTAGATCACCGTGCTGAATTCCCTGCCTTTCCTTTTCACACTCCAGTGTGCTATGAACAGGAGTGTCATTTGGGATCTTCCTCCCTCCCCTCCCTTAACCACACTTCTTTCTCATCTCACATCGCAAGTTTACCAGAAATCTCTTGTCATCTTCTAGCAAACATGGGAGTAAGAAGTTCGGATGCCACCTCTTCTCAAACATTGTGAAATGCAGCAGAAATGGAGCTGTTAATCATGGAGATAAAGCACAACACAGAGTAAGGAAAAACGGAATGAAAACATACACCTCAGCTGGAAGTCTAGAGATATCTTAAGGAGACAGGTGGCCAAGAATGGAGCAGAAATTTATCCTAACCTCATTCTTAATAAAAACATGGGCATAAAGCATTCTCAAGTCCTGTGCTTTCTGTTTGACTTGGTTGGTGATGAAGGTCACTGTGTGGGTTCACAACCACATCCACTGCAATGAAGGGGAACCGTGGGAATTAACAGAGCAATTAGAGACCAATGTCGCAAAACTTAACAAATGAGAACCTCGCCTGAACCAGGTGGACATATTTCAGGAAAGCACTCTCCAAATGGCGTCTTCTATTTGTTCAAACAATACAAAATAGGCTCTCACCCTGGGCATTCCAGTCACTTGACCAGCAACTTGGTCAGCTCGCCACTGTTTTTAACTCAAAATGAGCTGCAAATATCTAAGGTAAACACCATCCCTTTTGTTTTGAGCATCAGGCTTGTTGTTAGACTCCATTGCTGAAACTTCCAAGCTAACTGCACAGCTACACTTACACTGAAAGCATCTGCACTATTCACATACTGACCCAAGACAAAGCATCCGGCATTTAGGGAAGGAAATACTGTTATTCTGAGCAACAAGTTATTCAGGACAACAACTAGCTAAAGGAAAAAGAGTTATGAACCACCTGTACTAGCATACAAAGCTTGAAAAGGACAAATAAGCTGACAGCGATACCAATATTCCACAGGCACTGTTTAAAAAAAAAAAAAAAAATCCAATTTTCTCCCATAATATACTGTCCGTGTATATATGTTCATATATGAACATATACTGTTCATACAATTACGCAGTTTGTATAGTGAGGGATGTTTACACCCATAGTACTCCTCAAAGGCAGAGTTTCCCCCAGCACACATGCACCCCTTCACTGCTGTCACACCTTCATTAACCCAGGGTGGTCACCTTCAATAACCCAGGGTGGTCATGCCTGCTCTCTCTGCAGCTATGATTAACATGCCTGCTTCAAAAAGCAAGCTGCTCTGTGCCAACAGAACCCTGAAGGCGTGCTTCAAAAGCACACACACAGATAGACCTTCCATCTCCAATTGGATCAGGACTTCTCAAAGCTGTGACAGCATGTTTCGCCATCCTGGTGCAAGTCCACATGGCTGTGCAGACCTACCTGTTCCTATTGCCATTACAGCTGCCCCACTCTCTAAAGAGAAGGGGCTTCCACTGCCATCCTAGGATTCAGCCAGCTAACTTGTTAACTCTGGAAATTAACATAGGCATCGATCTGAGATGCCTATTTTTTAGATGTGTTGAAAGACATACAGCTCTCAGAGTTACCGTGTGGAAAAAACAGGACTCTTCCTAGGTAAGTATCTAAATAGGAATATTTTTGTCTTAACCACCTGCCAGAAAATAACGTATCTGCAATATTATTGTTCCAGCTATATTCTAAGGGAACTCTTTCTTATCTTTCAGACGATCGGCTCTCTCTTCTGCAAATCAGGGCTCAGCTGCATGTTGGTCCCTGAACAGCCATTTCTGTATCAGATGACTCATTTTCTGCAGATGATAAGGTACGATAAACGCAGCCACCAAATAAACCACACCCCCTCACAATTTGGCTTATGTAATTGCTGCGTTGACAAGTTTTGCACATGAAAAGCTACCGGGTTGTTTTCCGCACAGGTGCAGACTCGGTTTCTCTGCAGGCAGAGAATTCACACGTGAACACGGATGGAACATTGCTCATTTTAGGTTTGCTTGGATTCAACCACCGCCAAGGAACCCATCTTCCTGCGCTAATTGATGGTGTGGGACTTCAGATGGAGCAAGAACAAAACTTTTTGTGGTCTTTATGTAGGAGGTACAGAAAAATAATCGGCAGGGAGCTTAACCGGGGGTTAAAGGTAAGCTCCAAATGAGTGGAAATTCCAGCATTGCCCATAATAGTTATTTTGTCACTATTTGGATTTTTACTATGACGCCATTCTCTTACAAATAGCTATTTACCAGCAACACATCAAAAAGGCATTATCAGAAGAATCAGTCAGATAGACTACTTCAGCTATAACAGCGCATAGAACTCTACCTATCTTAAAGGCTCAGGTTTATGAGGCAGAAACATTGCTTCAGGCAGTTTTCAAGAATAGGTACAGGAGGCGGAGATTACAGAGAGGAGGGTGTTGTGTTGTGGTTAAAGGTTATAAAGCTGCATTTACACAGTGCTCTTCAATAACTACAAAATTAACTTAGATATTTTGGGAAAGGACAAGTGCAAAATCATCAGTGCTGCAGAGACAAGGGGAAAAAACTTACTTTTTTTTTTTTTCCCGTGTCAAAGTGGAAAGCAAGCAATTTATGTAGAGGTATCAGAAACAAAGTTTCATCTGCAGAGCCTTCAATTTAGAAGCAGACTGTGGGAGAGGGGGAGAGGATGAGGCGTAGGAAATTTAACATGCTTCCCAGGCACATGCTGTGACAGTACAATTCTCACCTCCTAAAGCCCGTGAATCAAAGGTATTGAAGATTCAAGCATTTTTCTCCTGGCAGTGGGTGGCCTAGTCCCAAAATCCAGCTGCCTTTCTGTATGAGAGACAGCTGAAATCATCTTCACATACACTAGATTTATGTTATTATGCAGATCATATCAGACATATATGCTTTAGTGAGTTTTTCCTCCTGATGTAATTGCCCCGTCCTCCAAGATAAGTACATGTCCTGTCATAAAATACCACAGGGATACCCCGAAAATCAAGTAGGTTATTAGACGATTATAAATAACCATTTTCCCTTTCTTTTTCCCTCCTCCTTCTCTCCAACTTTCATCTACTTTAGGCTTTTTGCAGTGCTGACCTGGAGCTCAGCTCTTTTCAGAGGAGCAGAAGAGGAGGGCTAAGCTGAAGAGACGGCAACGTGAGTACCTGTTATTTGATTTAAATAGTATGGCGCTCTCAAGGTATTTTCACGTATTGTTGGAAACGTCTGCTTTAAAATGGAGAAACCTTACACGTCCTAGAGGTCCCTTCTAAATCAAACACAGGGCAGTTGGGGCAGCTTGGTCAACGCTAGCTCTTGGGAGCCTGCCTGGCTCCAAACTTGGCTCTCTTCATCATTAAGCTGCTGCAGGATGCAGCCCAGGATGTTCAGATGCAGTCACAGATTACATCAAAGACTCTAAAAAAAGATTTATTTTTTTTTTTATTTTTTAATGCCGTCAATAACCTTTCCTATCCCCAGTAATTTCAAGTCACAGCACACACAGGAAGGAATTTATCAGAGCACGGCAGGCTCCATAGAATCCCACTATATATTGGGAGGGTCCTAAAAGAAACTCGGTGCTCCTTACTATAAACCTAAAGGCAAAGCATCAAGAGTCGATGCCACAGAGTGAACACACAAGCTGCCAATGGGGCTGGGAGCAATGATCTGTGTGGCCAACCACCTTGTCCTCAACACTGACCGAATCGGGCTCCTGTGGGGGAAAATCCCTCATGAGGTGGTTACACAAGAACACGCGGTCTCTTCAGATCTCCCCATTTACACCAAAAGATCCCATATCAGAAGATTTATATCCCTGTCCTCAACGCTTACTTCCACTGTCTGCTAGTTTTCACTTTGGAAGTCCTTGCTGCCCTAAACCACACATGTTTAGTTTCTCCTGGAATGAGCTCCACAGGCTGTGCACGCTTTCCCCCAAACCCCTTTTTACTTGCATTATTTTAGTTTCACAGATCTCCCTCTTGGTTCTGTACCGTAGAAGACAGTAAACAAAATAGCACCGAAAGTGTCAGTGAGAACTGCCATGTACTGTCCAGTGCTCCCTCATTTTCACCTTTTTCTCTTCAATAAAGAGTCCCAATTATACATATGAAAGAATTTCCACAACACTAAATATTCTTGTTGTCTGTCATGGCGTATCCTCAATTTCTGCTGCAACCCTTCATTTCTGGTCCCTTTTGCTGTCCCAAATTTGATCACCAGCTATGCCTTTACCACTCAGGAAGGTCTCATTTCCCTAAAAAGATAAGCCTTTACACCAAAAAGCCAGAGCACCAGCATTTAGTTTTTTTCAAATTATTTCTTTTACAATTATTTAATAGCACCAGAGAATCAGCGCATAGGCTCCCAGTTCTTCTCCTAACGTCCACCTCTCAACGCAGCAGTTCTACAGCAGTCTCGTGGAGATAGCTTATTACTTAGTGATAGCTGGTATTAGTCATGTTAGCTTTTATGCAATGATAGTCTAAAATGGGTACAGTATGAGTGCTGTAACTCCATCTGCATCTATATGCGTGTGATTTAAAGAAGGGTGTCTAAATAAGGATTTAGGGGACTAATTGTGGACACTTACTTTCTGAAATGGCAGCATTAAAAAGCTGCCATTTCACATTGTAATTAGCACCAAGCTTTTTAGCAATTCTCCAAATGCAACCTACCATTATTCTTTCAAATATCTTCAAACTTTGAATGAGCTCAGCACCTAAAGACCCCAATTTAGACACCGAGGCGGGGAGAAGAGTTCTCATTTGGGCATCTAGTCCTTGGGAAGAGGAGCTTGAAGCCAAGTATTACAAGAGCTTCATTTAGATGCTGAAGTAGGATCTGAGCTTTTTTGAAAATCAAATATTTAGCGGCAAAATCTATAAGCAGTAAGAATTATCGTCTCTGTTGGGAAGGACACATTTATTTTACTAGATAAAGCAGCAATCATTCAGCTGTTTTCTCACAGCAAGAAATCCCATGTTCCATGAATTTATGAGAGCGTGACCAGATCCTGTATGCTTTATCTCCCTTCTGTATTTACTGGATGAAGGAAACAGGTAGGGTTTGCAATAGGGCAGAGCACTAGCTGAAAACTTAATGTCAAGCTTGCAGATTTCAAATAAAACAGATATTCTAGAAGATTCTGCTAATTCAGCAGTAGTAACCAAAGTCTGAAGACTAAAAATATCAGCTATTCTGTTAAACTATTACTACTCAACTGATGCTATTAGGGTTGTACTTTAATCATTGCTACTAAGATCTTAAGTATTGAGCAGTTTCCTTCGTTAGGAAAACTTACTCAACATCTGTGAATGTGCCATTTATATATTACATACATAGCAAGTAAATATTGATTTATTGGCATAGCAGGTTCTTAAATAGAGTAGTTCAATTGCATGTGTATTCAACTCTGATTTATCTACTACCCTGTGGGAGGCGTAAGGGGGCATGGCTCGTGCAATTGAAGAAAAGTAGTATTTGCTCCAGGCTGGTTTTGAAAAAAGCTTCTGTTGTTATAACCGCTGCAAATAACAAGCAGAATTCGCTGCTGAAAATTTCTCATCACCATTTTCTAGCAACAAACTTTAATTATAACGAACACAAGGTTGACCATACTCTGCCCATACATAATACCTACCAGTCTCATTTTTGCCAAGATACTGTCTAGCCTATTAAGTAATGCGGTTTTACTTCTTTAGGCTGCTACATAATCCTCGAGGAACAAAACTGCCAACGCTTACCATTGTATGGAGTTTCATATGCTATTTACTGTTTCCTCTTAAGGCCATAAGCTTGAGAATATTACACACCCACCCACACATACAAACACATCTTTCCTTCTAATTGCATTTCTAGCCCTAGAGATTACGGATTGGCCTGGAACTGTAAACTACACGCATTCTAAAATACCAAAACCCAACCCAAGATGCATGTAATCTTAGGATCTTTTCACATGCTGCTCATGATTTTTTGGGGAGGGGAGGAGGAAAAGGCTTCTGATTTGGGAATGTTTCTGGTAGGCAGTTTACCACCACCTTGCAGCTTATGCAACAGCTCTGACTCACTCCACGCAACCCATCTGCTGGGACGCCTCCTGCTCCCGCTCCCGGCAGCCGCACGGAGCAGGGCCGGAGGTGCATCCTGCCTCTTATCGCCTGAGGATGGACATATTCAGGAGAGGGAAATGCCAGGATGGAGGCAGGGGCTACAAAACTAACCTGGAAGCGGCACACACAAGAGGCAAGGGGGACCTGGAAGCTGCCTAGGAAGGACCAGCCTCTTGCAAATATGGGTAACAAGATGCCTTTCTGAAGGGGGTGTACTAAAACACCACCCCTGTTTCCTTAACATACTTGCAGAGCCCTGAGGCTGGGTGCCCAGCCTGCTAAAACCATTACTGCCAACGCCTCAGCCTACTTAAGCTGCCATTTGTTTCCTAGCGTAGTAAAATTTGCCTTTATTTTGCATTTATTGAAATGCAATTTAAAAGATTTATTTTCACACCATTTTTCTGGCAGCAGAACATATTTTGGAATTTGTTGCTTTTTTTTTTTTCATTTTTAATTATTTTTTTAAAGCCAGAGCCTTTGACAAGTTAGCAATTTTAATGAGAAGAAGAGCGTTAACTACTTGAATAAATACAAACCACGAAAGAAGTGAAAAATTAAACTTTCTCCCCTCATGGAAGCTGGAAATAATTTCATATCTGTGGGAGGCACCGACTGTCCAACTGTTTGCTTAAATATGTTATTTAAAGTATTCTTAAAAATACTGTTCCCCCATAGCATTAAGCATCTCTATTACCCTAACCATCAAAATTATTTTCACAGTGAATGCAGGGCAGCACATGCCTTCTCATTCAATTCATTACAAGAGACAAGGAAAATATAAGGCAGACAGAAATTCATGAATGGCTGTGCAGCGCTTCTGTGATACAGACCGAGTATGAATGGCCAGAAAGGCCAAGATAATTTCTCTCTTCCCTCTCCCCACCATTTTGGACCATCCTACTTAGTTACTGCATGAATCAAAGGTACGCCTGGTTCTTCATTTCTTAATCATGCCTGAAAAATAAAGTACCACCAGCAGCTTCAGCATATGATTATCAGCCCTCAAGTTCTAAGCAAAAAAAAAAAAGCTCAAAACATAATAAAGAAGGTAGGACTACATCTGCCTTTGTAAACAAATCACACTGATGATTAAATGGCATCCATGCTAATACTGCCAAAGGCAAAACTGTGACCCAAGAAAAAACATCAATCGCTCTTACATGGCTCTAGCCTCATTTGGATCACTGTATTTATTAATATCTGGATTTCTCCCATACATCAATTGCTACTACTGTTTCATACTTTCTCCCCTACAAGGGCAAAATTTAGCCCATGGAGGCTCAGCATTAAAAAAAAAGATTATTTTTAAAAAAGTGTTTCCCAGTCAGCTCAAAGTCACCGTGAAAGAAAGACCTATCTGCACACGCTGAAAGGCACTCCAAACTGTAAGAGCAGGGATGCTAACAGAGCCACACTGAAAGGTCAACGCAGTCTTGAAATTAAATTTAAAAAAAATGATAAAAATCAGAACCTGCTCTGCCCTTTCTTGGATGCTCACGTATGTGTGAGGAGCGCAGCTACAGCTCGGCAGCAGCACCCACACACCTGTGAGAGGGGTGCTACTCTGCAGCTCCTGGACCACATGGCATGTCCTAGCCTGGGATGCTGCTGCAAAAAGGAGGGCAGGTCACCTCGGTACCGCACATTGTCAGCACCCTGTCCCCTCCCTCTGTGCACCCTGGCAACTCAGCCCCCCCGTAAGTTTATCACAGACCTGTAGGGGTCGGAAGGGGCCTTTGGAGATCATCTAGTCCAACCCCCCTGCCCATGATCTCTCTGCTGTTTGTTCACTGTTTGTTTTCAAGCACGAAATAGTCAAATTGGGTCACAGCCACGGCACATGTTGTAGAGTTTGTTATTACTCACGCCACACAAGTAATACCTGTGAACCAGACTGGGTGACTAGATAAGTAAGGTTTTATTTCTCATACATTCCTGTCACTAACTTCTTTTCGAGCGTAAATTTACCCCAGATGCAAAGCGGACTCACAACCTGTCAGGTCTAACAATTTCAGTCAAAGTCATCTTACTTGGATTGCCTCAAAACTTCACAGAAAAGAGCTAAATGTAGGATTTTAACAAGGTTCAGGCAGGATGAGTTGTGTTTGTTTTCAGACATGACAGCAAAATTTAAATACTCATAACTGTTTGTAAATTTAGGCAAGAGCTATAAATCTCTTTCCCTCATTTGTCAGTTCAGTTAAGTTCCAGTTCTGCTGCTCTATTCAAATATTTGGCAGGATTATACTTCTGTGTTTTATTTCCTAATCTGACCATTATGGCATCTAATTTATTTGTATGTAATTTAATTATCTTTAGCTGTTCTGCATCCTTGGTGCTCTCTGAATACTCGATCTCCTGCTATTTAATTTTCTTTTCACTCTTCTCCTGCATTTGAATGATTGCTCTTTACATAGATTGCTGGCACAGAAACATCGCTTAACTTGTAGCATCTGCAGTCAGAGCTATTATTTTATTTCAATACATTGTCTGGCCAAGGGGGCGAACCCCAGGACTTTGATCTTCAGTCCTTAGGGCTCGAATTCAGAAGCTGTTATTTTCTCACTGATGCTAATGAAGCTGCTCTGCTCTTTTCTTCTATTGATTCCTGCTCCCGTTCCTCCACCAGCCACTATTTGCAAATCGAGAGTTCCCTTGATCCTTGCAAGTGCACCTTTAATTCCTTTATTTCTATTTTTAAATCCTGCTAGGCTACTGCTGGCAGATTCAAGTTGAGGAAGAACCTACTTCCTTTTCTTTTTGGTGCCACTGATGCTAACACAAATTCCACAGCCAAACTGTGTGGAGTCTGGATTTTATCCATACCTGCAATATACATTTAAGCAAGCTACAAAGATGGGGCTACAAAGGACTAGATGGGGCTAGGGCTACAAAGACAATTAAGGGACTAGAACATCTCTCTTATGAGGAAAGGCTGAGGGACTTGCATGTTTTTAGTCTGGAGAAGAGAAGGCTGAGGGGGATCTGATCAATGCTTATAAATACTTAAAGGGTGGGTGTCAAGAGGTCGGGGCCAGTCTTTTTTCAGTGGTGTCCAGTGACAGGACAAGAGGTAATGGGCACAAACTTGAACTTTGGAAGTTCCACCTAAACACAAGGAGGAACTTCTTTCCTTTGAGGGTGGCAAAGCCCTGGAAGAAGCTGCCCAGGGAGGTGGTGGAGTCTCCCTCTCTGGAGACATTCAAAACCCACCTGGACAAGTTCCTGTGCAACCTGCTCTGGGTGACCCTGCTCTGGCAGAGGATTTGACTGGTTGATCTCCAGAGGTCCCTTCCAACCCCCACCATTCTGTGAACCTCCGTAGTCCTCATGGGAACTATAATACCCACCCCAGCAGTAGGTTTGGTCTCCACTGGGCCAGCCTTTCCTCCCAGTTCCCCCCCAGCTCCTGGGTGCTCCCCCGCCACGTACATCCCTCTTCCCAACATACAGCAGCTGCAGAGTACAGGTGGAATTTCTCTTCTTTAGCATTCTTCCTGCATCACCTTTCTTACATCTGTTCTGCTGTTGCAATATTTGTAAAGTATAACCACCTAAAAAGTGGCATTTGGGTAACAGAGGCATTGCACGTGAACTCCTTGTCTTCAATTTAGCCATGTGTATTTCTGTCTTGGAGGAAAAAAGCATTCCCTGCACCTTTCTTTTCTGCTTTTTTTTTTAAAAATTAATAAGCCTCAAAATAGAACAACAGCAGATAAATTTACTTATTGGATAACAGCTGCCAAAATTTGCTGCTAACAGACTCAAATTACTGTGGAGAAATGCATTCTCTAAAGAAGAAATTCAATCTGGAAAAAATTTCATTTGACACTAAAACAAAAGTGTCAAAAAAAATTACACATTTACAAGGTTTTCATATAGGTTTTACCTTTATTTGTGGTATAAAAAAAAAAACCAACAAACTTTATCACTTAACGTGTTGTTGTAAGGCCAAGCTACCACTGCCAGATGATAACTTTATACAAACCCCACTCCAATTAGCTACCAACCCCTGAGAAAACCTCTCCCCGCCTTTTAATGCTTCTTTTGCCTCCTTTCCTTCTCAGCTGATTCCATCCTAACAGAGTATGTAATAGGCCTTACCCTGCTCTGCTTCAAAACTAAATGCTGCCCACCCTCTGAAGTGGGAGCTTAGATGCCACTTCCCAATTTGAAGTTATTTCAAGGGTGGGAGAAAGTTGAATGAATACATAGCGAGATGATGGGACACAGCTTTCGAGTTGAGTCTGGCCAGACTGTCTAGCAGTATGAAAGAACACTATCAGCTATTCTGGCTTGCTCTGAATTTCTTACTTGAAGACTTCAGAAAAGAAAAAAAAAGAAAAAATAATCAAAAATAAAAATATCACACAATTCCTCAGTGTGAGTTTAAAGAAAGCATGTGTTACCCACACAAAGAAAACCAAAGTGAATTCAAGTCATCCACAGGGAAACTGGTAGGCTTTGGGTGAGAGTTTGAAGTCTGATGAAGGCACTCAGCAGCGGAGGGGATCTGCCAGCTGTACTGACCCTGCTCCCTCTGATCATCCCTCCCCTGTGACAACCCTTCCCTGAGACCGGGCTGCAGGGCAAACCCAACTTATACTGCAACACTGCTCCCACCTATCGGAGGTGGCGGTGGACACGATTCAGGGCAGGGAGAATATTCTACATACGTCCCTCAGTGGTGCCCAGACAGCTTTGGGAAAGTTAGAAACAGGAGATAAACACAGGCAGGAACTTCAGCTGGTACCAGGAGCTGTTTGCAGACACAGAGTGAACACGAATAAGCAGGTGAGCGAGAGGAGAAAAGTCTAAAACTGCAGAGGGCAATAGGAGCCTGAGCTCCCAACAGGGACTGTTATTTTCCGGCAACAGAGCAATAGCAACATCGATGCTTCATCCTGATCCAGTGGCCGACTGACATCTACAGCATCCTGCCACAGGTGCCTTCTGCTTTGGTAGCTCACTCAACAGTAAATCTTCCACACTAATGAACCCTACAGGAAGCACAACAGTTTCTACAAGATGCATGGTGTTTGTGTGTTCAGAAACCTCTGAAACCTTACCAAAAAAAGCCCTACAACCACAACACCCATTCCCCAACCTACACGTAGCTGGAGGTCTCAGAAGCAAGGAAATGCCAGAATTTACTCCATCGGTACAATCTTAATTTGGTCTCTTTTTATCATTATACATACACTGTCTTTAAATGCAGGAAAAACATTAAACGTGTTTTAAAGAAATAGCTAAAATTATGACATACATCTGGAATCTGTTTTGGCAGTTTGGTGTTTGGTTTTTTGTTTTGTTTTTTTAAAAACACACAGTGGCATGCAACCTTTCTACTATGCACACATACTACAAGTTGTGCACCTATATCCCAGAAGATGCATATTTGAGAACCTTGTATTTCAACAATGTAAGCAAAACCACTGCTTCACAGACTGAAAATACGTCCCAGAAGGCACACACTGATTTGCTTGGGACTGCCCCTCACTCGAGGCTCTGTAAACAGACCCCCAGCCAACTAACTCACCCCAGTGTCAAGAGAGGAGCAATTCTGCTGTGCTCCGTGTACTTGTTCTACTTCCCTCACTGACACTGCCAGAAGCAGGGACAGAAACTGCCCTAGAACACAGACTGTGGCCCCTGGACCTTTTAGTCTGACCCTCAAGGTAGAAAGAGGGGATGAGTCAGAGAACCTCTGCTTTTGACAAGGTAAATTGTGAGCAAGCTGATATGAAAACACCAAGTACGAGTTACCTGCTGTTTACGACCAAAATTTTGTTTGCTCCATTATTGCAGGCAATATAAATCCAGGGCATCACACAGCTTCCTCACACATGTCCGGAGCAGAGAAGGATTTCTTACAGGGACATGTGCCTCCAGAATTATTGCTTCAGTGCTAACAGTCCTCCCCTGGCTCCTTTCACTTCTCTTCTCAGAGCCCACACCTAGCCAAGAAACAGTGGCTCTTTCATAATTAAAAAGATATATTTTTTTTTTCCAGCTCAGTCATTGGCAGAGCTTTGTGCACATTTACAATCAAAAATTCAAGACTAAAAAGTACCATAAACTTTGCCTCAAAGACACTCTTCAAAGCAGAGATCTGGATACTACAACCACAGATGTTGTCAGCAGTTTTCATTTTCTCTGTACACCCATTTATGTTTTAATATACGGAACGGACACCCCTACATCCTGCACAAAGAGTGGATTTTGTGGCAGATAAACCATCTGGTGGCAGCATCAGTGTCTGCCAGGAGGAGTCAGTGGCTGCACCACACTGCAAGTTCAGTACTTTGGTATTTTTCTTAAACTTACAAAAGCAAATTGGCACTGCTTTGTACTTAGGAATCTGGGAATACTAAAAACTTCCCAGGGTACATTTAAACAGGTAATATCTGCAAGTCCTAATTTTGCATAAACACTGGAAATGTTTATTAAAGGAAGAGACAATATAGTATCAATAAGGAAATGTTCAGCAACTAGCTAATAATAGACAAAATAATCACCGTTGGCTCTTCAGCTGTCTTTACAAGTGTTTAATGATGACAATATCCAAGTTAAATGAAGCTAATTAAACACACTTCTCCTCACATACCTTTCTGTCCTTAAATATTTAGATCATATAGATAGATTGTACCTTTGCAGGTCTGAATATTTGATCTAACTACACCTTCCCCTTCACTTCTGCACTATCATGATATTTTGTCAGGGTCTACCTAATGGCAAAACCATCATCAGTTCAGGGGGAGGCCAGGACCTGCAGCCCTCGCTGTGCTAAAGGAGTGACTTGCTGCTTCCTGATCAGCATCTATACATTGACTTGTGGTTGCTGCACCACAGGAATGCCAACAGCTCTCATAGCACCCCTCTTTGTTTTCTTGCTTCTTCCTTTCCCTTCTACCCCTGTTTCTGCATAGTCAGATCTGGTTATAGAATCACAGAATTGCCTGGGTTGGAAGGGACCTTTCAGATCATCAAGTCCAACCATCAACCTAACACTGACAAAAACCATCACTAAACCATATCGCTAAGCACTACATCTACCCATCTATTAAATACCTCCAGGGATGGTGACTCAACCACTTCCCTGGGCAGCCTGTTCCAATGTGTGATATCCCTTGCAGTGTAAAAATTTTTCCTAATACCCAGTATAACCCTCCCCTGGTGCAACTTGAGGCCATTTCCTCTTGTTCTATCACCTATTACTTAGGAGACGAGACTGACCCCCACCTGGCTATACCCTCCTTTCAGGTAGCTGTAGAGAGCAAGAAGGTCTCCCCCTCAGCCTCCTTTTCTCCAGGCTGAACAACCCCAGCTCCCTCAGCTGCTCTTCATAAGACTTATTCTCCAGACCCCTCACCAGCTTCTTTGCTCTTCTCTGGACTCACTCCAGTCCCTCAATGCCTCCTGTTACCCAAACTATGAGGAATTGCAGCTTGAGATGATGCAGGAACCCAGATGATGTCCCTGAAGTCAGCCTGGCGAGTGTGCAGGGTTAGCAGTTTGGGCAGGCAGTGTTTTCCCTGGGCTATCACCATTACCACCTTCCTAGAGGCTTCTGCAGTAACACAGTGTCCATATCAGCTCTCAAGGACTGACACTGGGAAACACTGAAGTTGCTGCTGGGTGCTGCAAGAAACTCAACAGCATCTCTTTAGCTGCCTCTTTCTGCTCAGCAAGGAACTGCCCGGAGGGAGGCTTCGGATAGTTAAAGGACCTTTAAGCACAATCCTACCTCTCCAGGAGAAACACCCTCCATGTCCTTGTTGCCTCTCACTCACATTTCAGCTCATTACCCAGCACTTCAACAGTGAGACATTGGAGAATCACCCTTTCTTCAAGGCATATTTAGTTGAAATTTGCTGTCATTTACTCACACCATGGGAACAACAGTATTTCACTACTGCTGTTTTCAAAAATTAAGTGAATTACAAGAAATACTAATGCAACTGAGCTCTGTTCTTCCCCCCACCCTCAAACCCACAGCACTGAGAGCTGCTTTTTTTTTTTTTTTTTTAAGAGTCCTTCCCACAGGCTTGCACATTGCAGAGATTAGCAGACAATGCAAAATTGTCTGAGAGCATGTTGGCAGGAAACAGTTAGTGTCAAATTAGCCAAGTTAACGTGATAGATTGTGATAAATTGAATGCTCGGGGTACTACGTGCTTGAACTATGTAGTGTTGGGTATCGCAGCAAATCTATTTCCTAAAACCTCTGACTGGGCAATTTCATCCATATAAAAATGCTACTAAATATGTCTCTGCTTGTTGTCAGACGGTTTCCTCTCCTTTTCAGCAGCTATAAAACATATGGGGTTTACGTTGCTAAGAGCCTTCGTAAATCATGCTCTAATACCTATGGGTTATACTTAGCTATAGACTTCAGTCTTCAGCTGATGTCAATTGTTGTAGCTGCCTTGACGTCACAGACAAGATTATTTACAGCACCTGAGCATCTCTCCTGCTGTGCTCAGCACTTACAAAGCTAAGCAAACAAGGTGGGATGTTGCTTTAGGTTCAGGAGGACTTTTAAGCAGAACTTAATCTTGAGAAAGTAAAGCCAGATGGTCACTCAAATCTGGCCCTTGTCTGAACTTTCAAAGAGATCTCTATCTATCAGACAGCCTTGACCCTCTCCTGCCCACCACTCTTGCTGCCCTTTACCTTACACAGCACAAAGGTAAAGAAACATCTCTGACAGTAACATGAATACATACATATATAAATAAATATTTTTGAAGGTGTTTACCATTTGTTTTGCTCTCCTAAAAGAGAAGATGACAACCACCTTTAGTAGGAGGAGCTAGGAAGACGCTGAATCATCTCACCAGCTTCCCTATGCAGTCAGGAAAGAGAGCACTGAAGAGGTAACCTCCGCACTGTAATTCACCCCACCCAAGAAGGGAAACTCCTACCTCCCAAGGATGGGCAGGAATGCCCCCTGGACTGCAGCCACAACAAGACTCCGGGCCTCTTCTTTCCTCCTCTGGAAAAGGTTTAGTACTGGCAGGGGCACCACAGCCAAGCTGAGCGCTGAAGACCAAGGGTGAATCTCTTTCACAGCTGGGTGCAGGTGCATGAGAGGGACATCATTAACCATCTTGTTAACCCTTGTCCCTCCCTCTAGCCAAGGCTCCTTCTTGACTCCAGACATGCTACAGGTGCCTTTGACAACTGGTGCTTAAGAAGTTTAATCTGGATCCAGTCCCCTGTGCCCCTTCAAAATCTTTCTTTATCCTTTCCTATATACCAATTAGCAACTAATTGCTGAAAGGTATGAAACAGATTCAACATTTTTTCCACAGGTTTCCATGGGTCTATTAATTAATAACAAAAGAATAGTTCTAAGTCTCAAAATATTGCTTTTTATATTTTTAGTTTTCTTATAAGGTTTATAATTACAGCTAAGCCTGTTTCCAGAGCCACTTCTGAAGCAAAGCTCTAGACAGCCCTCACAATATCACAAGCTTTGCATTGCTGCACTGCTTATAAACCTCACAGCAGAGGTTTTCGTCAACTTGCACACTGTAGTTTTATAATAAGGCAACCCAATAAAAAGCCATGCAAAAAGAGTAAAAGCACATAACAACAGGCTGGTATCTAAACAAGCTAAATTTCTACCTGCAGGAAGCACTAGGCCTCACAGGGTTAAATATTATTTTTCAGTCAATCTTGTTATGCATCCCACACACTAGAACTTATCTGACATGAAAAGGGATAGATAGATATAAATATAGTACATAAAGTACAGTATTAATTTTAGTACAGACAAATTATGTTAAAGACTGTCAACATTCAGTCTGGCACAACTGCTACACAGCTACAACATTTGGGGGAAAAAAAGAGGGAGTCAGGATGGTCTCATCTGTCTCCTGCAAATGGGTCATTTAAAATTAAATTCTGCGTTAACCCCACCTAGGCTTTGGGGAGCCTTAGTCAAAAGATCTTATTTCTGAAAGCACTTATGCAACATTTCAGAGTGACTTCATCGTGGGCTCCGCATCCGGAAGCGGCATCACTCCATGGAGCTCCTTGTGGGAGCACGATGGCTCATCCAGGAGATGCTACACTGCATCACCCACCAAGGATGGCATCTTCTCCTCACGTAACACCGCTTTCAGAAGGTATCTACAATCTAGGGGCTTCTTGGTTTTGCTTCTGTTTCAACAATTCTAAGAGGTTAACAGTTCTTTCATTTAAAGGAGGAAAACCAAGAGAGCCAGAAAACCCAACTTCCTCTTTATTTTTAGTGCCACTTAACGCGCATCCTGCTAAACCAACAATCATCCCAGCATGAGCCGACTAGAAGCAGCAGCAGGTAGCTGCCTGGCTGGCTAGCAGGGATCAGGTTGGATGAAAGAGAAATAAGATTAGGTTTACCCCATGTAGAGTAAACCCAAGCAGACGACCTTGCTTGCACCCCCACCCCCATTTTTAACCAGTTTCATTTTTGTATGGCTCAGGGTATAAAAAAAATCTAGTGGAACCCTAGAAGGGGAACAAACCAAGCCTCTCTCCTGGGCTCTGCTATGAAGATTGCACAAGATCTCCAAGCGCTTCAAACCACTGGGGTCTGACTTCTCTTCCTCATCTCTTCTTGTTGCAGATACCTGGTGGGAGCAGCAGGAGCAGCTTCTGCCAAAGAAGGACAGGACGGGGAATTTTGCCACGAAGCCCCTGTACCCCACAGAGATGCTTCCAGATGTGACTCGCATCTGCCTGCCACCTCACCAGCAGCTGCTCGCTGACTTCCAAGCCAAAACTCAAGGTAGAGGCTTGGGTTTAGTATACAATGCTCAAACACTGCCATAAAGCTTTTTCTTTTACAGATACTTGCCCAGTGGAAAAAGTGTACTCTATCACCTGCGCATCCATGCATCAGCTTTGAAACTCCGAGGTCAGTTCTCTATTCAAAAAAAGACATGTACATATATGCAAAACCAACAGAAAAAAAAAGATACTCAAAGGTGACACCATTTATTTTTACAACATGATTTTCTAGGTTTCCCAACAAAAAGAATCTTGTATTAGTGTAGACTTTCTACCGTAGCAGGGCTTGACAGAAAAACTATACTGACGAGCCCTTGTCAGGCTTCAAACCAGGTACCTGCCAGCCTGATCCAGGACTTTGGAGAAATCTAAATTTCAGATTTTGCCTTCAACCTTTCAGCAAGAAATCCCACAGTAGTCTTTCCAAGGAAATTCTCTTACCAATGTAGTTTAAGGCCAAATTTACTGTCTGATTTTGCTTCACTAACCTACTGAAGACATTTTGTGAATTTTGTAATAAATTGCAAACAAGAAACAGAGGGAGGGCAGAAAAAAAAAAATCTTGTGGCTGAGTGCATAACTTCTTTCAAAAATCATGTACTTCGAGCTATTTAAGCACAGCTCTATCTGCAAATCAGTGAATCTTTTAAGAGTTAATTTGGAACAAAGGAAGTTGAAATAGTAGTGCAGACAGGCCAGCTGAAGCTGACATTAACTTTTTCTTGAAACTCCTACTCCATAAAATATATACCTTAATATTTAAGTTATGCAGATCCTAAATAATACCAGCTTTCTTCATTTCAATAGGAAAAGAAAGTTATTTGCTAGCAGAATAAAATTAAGTGCTGGTGACCCACCCTGCAACCTCTTTGTGTTCAACAGAACTCCTGAAGTTCTCCTGTAGGTTTATGTCAGGCAATAATGTTATTGTAGTCAACCTTTCTGTGCTGTAAACTACACAATATTTGATCTGTAGGACATACATTACACTGCAGTTGTAATAAAGTGGCCTACCTGGGCTATTTTCTGCCAAAAAAACCCCACCAACCACTCACCAAAAACCCAATCTTCTGCTATTGCAGAGAGTCTTAATTCCATAGATTACTTCCACTTTAGTAAGTCATTCACTGTACGGTGTAACTTTACCTTTTCCCCTCACAGCACAGACAATTTAAGATATCCCTACTCCTCTCCCCCTCCCTCCCCTCTGTTTTTTATGATTCCTTCAGCTGTGCCACTGCAGCAGGTTCAGGGGAGAACCCTACGGACTTGCAGAAAAAGAAAAACAAACAAACAAAAAAAACCCCAAATCCAAACATTACCCCTTTTTAATCCAGAACAGTGATGCTGTTCCCAGGATGGGGCCCATTCCTGCTAACTTGGGTGCAGACACAGGAGCACAAACGCAGGGATGAAGAGGGAAAGGAGGGCCCCCCAGCTCCTCAGCTCCTGCCAGGAGAAGCCATCACACAACACCATCCCCTTTTCCACATCTTGCCTACAGTCCCCTCTGCCCTATGTTCATCACAGATTGCTGATGAACTGTTATTCAGACTGAATGCAATAACCGATTCATCAAAAAAAACCAAGAAAACAACACGTTTGGCCTCATATTTTATCATTTTCGGAGAACATAAGTACTTCAGTTGAGGCTTTGGGGTACACAGATGAGGCTGTACAGGTAGTCTTTAAAAAGACCATACTTTCCCCGCAGTGTCTATGGTCTCTACAACTCAATAACCCATCACAGGCACAAAACAAGTATAAAAGGGCAGATAAAGCATGAAGAAATGCTGGGACAAGTGCAGCAGTATCTCACAAATCGAGCTCCTTAAGGATGGAACAGTAGAAAGTTACAACTGTGAGTTTTTGTTAAGAGCAAGTACACTGTCTCCAGACACGCAATTAAGTCTTTTTACTCTAAATTAGCATCTTGGGACCAAACACAAGAAAAGAAACCACACTCTGAAAATGAACTTACAAATGACAGTAACTCCTGCAGTAGCACACAGCAGGCTTGCAGTCTACTAAGCAAACTGCCAGGTAGCAGCTCCCAACACACCAAAGAAACACTCTGCATTTGGGTAATAGGAGAGCTAGTTGTGACTTTGCACCTACCTCAGAGATACAACAGCCTGCAGGCACCAAGAAGCATTTACACAGAGAGGAGAGAAGAGAAGAGATGCCTTTGTCCTGAAGACCAGCCTTCTGCCCTCCCCCAAGGAATTCAAAGAGCCCAGAGGTGCCTCCTGGGAAGGACATGGGGCAGGTGGTGGCAATCAACAGCATCTCCAGTTCTACTCATGCTTTGTTTAATGGGATTAGGTTCGTTATAACCTTGCACTTCTCTCTGACTGGTTTGGTATCTCCCTTCTTGGAGAAAAGCTACACCTTCCCAAGCCAGGAGTGTTGTGTAGGACTGCAGTTATCCAGGCAGGTCTTCTTGCCCTTGGTGATGGTACCACTCACCTCTCTCAGTGCCTCAGGAGGAGGCTAACTGAAAGGCAGGTGTGAGAAGCCATTTCAAATAATTTGGTTTTTATCCTGTCAACAGAATAACACCCAGAACTTACACTGAAAGCAAAATACAGGAGCAGGATAATCCGCCGAGCCCTTTTACCTTTATATCTTAACTTAATGTTAAGATTAGGTGACACAGAAGTAAATCCCCCTGTCTCTCTCTTCCTCCACTCAAGAGGCAGAGTCTGCCCTCAGAAACCTCAGATTAACCCCTTAGTTCACCAGGGAGCTGAATAACAGCTCCGATGGCATCTACCCACATGCTCTGCAAATCCGGTGACAGGGTTATCAAGAGGAAGGGGGACTCTTCTCGGTACCAAGGCCTACACTGGGACACAGCACACGACCCAGCAAACTGACAGCGAGATTCACTGCGGCTGTCAAATGACTGTAGCAGGACCTATTTTGCACAGCTCCAGTCACAGCGTGACGCCTAATGTCAACAAGCATCTGCAACTCTTTGTCAGTCACCAGAGTCAGCCTGAGTTAGAGATGTGTGCCAAGCTATAGGCAAGAAAAGGAAAGGATGGAAAGCTGAGCCTGCTGGGATACTCAAGAAGATGAGATGAAGAAGCCAAAGTGCATCCCAGGATATCAGGCTCAGCAGTGGCTTAGTGGAAGCCGTACACTTTATGTATTAGAATCATAGAATGGTTTGGGTTGGAAGGGACCTTAAAGATCATAGAGTTCCAACCCCCCTGCCATGGGCAGGGACACCTCCCACTGGACCAGGTTGCTCAAAGCCCCAGCCAGCCTGGTCTTGAACACCTCCAGGGATGGGGCAACCACAGCTTCTCTGGGCAACCTGGTCCAGTGCCTCACCACCCTCACAGGAAAGAATTTCTTCCCGAGATCTAATCTAAATCTTCCCTCTTTGAGTTTAAAACCATTCCCCCTCATCCTATCACTGCACTCCCTGATTAATTGGCTTGCTCGTGGAGTGGAATAAATACATCACTGTCACGGCCATGTTGTTGGGCTAAATTAATTTATGTGCACATACCTCTCTGAGGCGATGAGAGTGAGCACATCAAGTTCAAAGTCCGTACGTCAGCTCTGGACAAAAGGCATCTGGGCCCTGTTGTGCTCACACACTGCTTAGAAAATAGCCCAGCCATGGTGACAAGTCCTAACTGCCAGCGGGAAAAACCAAGCAAACCCTGTTGTTTGCTGAGCAAAGTGTTCGGAGATGCGAAAAAAAAAGCCTTTCACAGAGCCAGAATTTAACAGAGCGTTTGCAGGCAAAGGGAATAACCTACTCTCCCTGAAGAGCAAAGCAGTTCCTGCCTGGAGAGCCCAGTAATGGAGAAGGGAATGAAAGGGGTTCTTCACACTTGGGGTTCTTCACCAGCTTGGTCAAGGCAGGCAGACACAACAGCTTTCTGCTGATCCCATGCAGAGATGGTATTGCATTGCTCCTAGGAGATGGCTTACCTTCCAGAAGGGTAACAACAGTGGGCAACAGCCCTCTCCCCTTTCTCTGACTCGCGCCAGTTTGATAGACATATACCATTGTCTGCAGGCCAGCACAAATTGGTCTCCAAAATGCACCACATGGCTTTGTTTAAGGCAGGTTGCAAGGGCAACCCATTAGAGAGAAAGACTACAACACAATTAAAATGCTCTGTTAATTTTAATTAAGCTCATCACACTGGAAAACCTGCTGAATCTAGGGAAACATTTGTCGTTGGGATTCCTGTGTTTTTTGTTTTGCTTTTAAGTAAAAAAAACACCCAAATTGCAAACCAGCAAGCAGCTAAGTGATCCTGGTGAGCTTCTCCTCAAGTTCCCACAGTTTGCAGTGAGCTCAGGAGGAGCCCATCTTAGTACTGAATATTGGATATTGTTTCCAGCTGGTCATGCAGGGCATCAAGACAACAAATTACCAGGACAGGAGCCCTACCTGTCAGCGCTGTCCTCTACTGCAGGACTGGCTTTCATAAAAATGGCACGCGAATCGCAAACAATGGCCACAAAGGCTGTGAGACAGCAATTCTCGACAGGATTTGTTTTGCATTGAGTAACTGCAAGACTAGCCTTTTTAAAGCCAGCTTCCGTCTCTGTACGATCTTGCTGCTATAGGAATTACAAAGATAAGGAACATTTTCTCAGGCACACATTCATAACACAAAACAAAAAGGAAGCACCAGGTACAAAAACTTAACAGAAAATGTAGGTCACACTCGAAAATATTATCAAGAGTATGCAGAGTATATCGTACCTCTACAACAAGCTTTGCTTTCATGAAAGTTAATTAGACCCAGATTTCAAGTATGACTTTTCATTTCTGTTGTCTCAGCTTTTTGGTGGCACATCTGAGACAGCTTGGCCCTGATACTCCTAAGCGCTGATCACCTTCAGCACAAACACAATGATCAGCAACTGCCCCGTGCAATGAAGCCTTTGATATCTCAAGGCAGTGCCTGAAAACCACAGTAGCCAAATCGGCTTGCTGCTGTTGAAAACGTAGCTTCTCTGACAAAAAAAAAAAAAAAAAAAGCAGTTCATCTGCTTGGCAATCAGCAAGGGATTTAGGCAGATAAAGGTGGCAGAAAGACATCTTCCTTCTCTACTACCTTCCTTGAGATGGATGCAATCAGCCAGTAGCACAACCAAGAGCAGCCTTTGAGTGAGGTGCCCTGAAATGGCTCGCTGGGACATGGTAGCCCAGTCAGGACTGGTGATAGGCTAGCAAGAGACACACACCAGCAGTGCTAGACCCAGAGACTTGGCTTCACCCAGTCATTTCTGGCAGTTTCATCTGGAAACCTGGTCTATGGCAGAGACTGTACCCAGACAGCTATGGGAAGTTCTTGTTCAGGAGAGGGGAGAGAGGAGTTCATTTGTACAACTGCAAGGCCATATTCTGCCTCTTGTGAGGATGAGAAAACAGGCAACTACCGGAGAGACACAATAATAATTCCCCATTGGTGGTAGCAGTGAACGGTGACCACAGAAAAAAGTCTAGGAAAAGCACTGTAAGCAGATCTAAATTTTTTTTTTTTTTTAATTTACATGCTAAGTGGGATTTGACATAAGGAAACAATTTCACACGTTAGTTTCAGAGCAAAAGTTTCATTTCATCCCCTGAAGTAGAATACTGATTGCTCAAACCGCATATTTTACAATACACGGCCCAGCTACAGACCAGCTAAATGTTCACAGGCACCACTCCAACGTCTCTCAATTTTCTTTCTCGCTTCTCTCACTGTCTCCTATTTTAGCCTTCAGGAATCTCAGTACTGCTAGTATTGCTTCTGGATTATATCATTTATATTCGAAGATGTATTTTGTACAACTAAGGAGCATGTTTAGAACACGGAATTCTCAAAAGTTTATTATAGGAGAAAAGATCACAGCAGATGTTAGAGTCAATTCAGAATATATTTTGTTTCAGTCCCATGGTATGAAAAAGTGTAAAGGGAAAATAAGCCGCTTTTGCTTGGCAAAAGATGACCCTCTTTTGCTTCCACCTTTTACATATTTTTTAGGCCAAGAGCTAGGGAAGATTATAATGACCAGGCACCTGAGTATCACCGGAAAAGGAGTTTTCCAGGAGCCAGAAAGGAGAAGGTGGTTTTGATTTAATAAATATTGAGGGCTCAGGCATCTGTGATAGATAAACTGCAGGGGATGGTGATGCAAAGGTCTTGCTGTCCTGTATCAGTGGCTCTAAAAGTCTCACATGTTGGACCTTCTTTCAGCTACCCAGAATCTCACCCAACTCCTACTCTCTTACATTTGGTGAATATGGGAAATTTGAGTCCTCCCACACCTATATTTATGCCATGCAAAGTCGTGACTACGCAGGTAAGAAATTCGTGGTCCTGAAGAAGTCGAATCACAGATTTACTGGCCATCAGCTTTTGCATCTCCTAGAGAACAAACAGGGATTGAGCTGAGCCCCTGAGCATCAGGTCCAGGGAACCCCGGTTTATGTGCTGCATCTGCAGAAAGGGAAGCCTTTATAAAATAATGCTTTTATTTCTGCAATATTTTCTCTAAAAACATAGGGTATATAATCATCAGTGAAGTCTTGCTATACCTCACTATGCCAAGTGAGACAAAAGCCCCAAAGCTCTCATAAAAATTAAAGCAAGGCAAACTGCGCTCCAAATCCCCAGAAAACAAGAAAAATGTTGGAACAGAGAAACATAATCCATTTGGATCCTGTGCTGCTGCAGCACCGGGTATTTATGTTCTGATGGAAACTGATGGTTTGTAATGTCAGCGTGTGATAGATACAACTCCCCAAGAACATGAATGGTAGCCTGGAGTAACTGCATCACTGCGTGTTACTGCATGATCTTTACTCAATTTCCCCTTGTTGGCGTACCTGAAAGTTTAGCACATAATGGTCTGAGTGCAGTGGCTCCAGTTTAAATTAATATATCCTTTCCAAAGTTGAAACTACACCTTCCACTTGCCTTTGCTGTTTCACAACACTTCAAAAAAAAAAAATGCAAAAGCGGTTTCAAGGACCTACCTTCCAAATATTCAGCTAAAATAGTTTGTTCAGAACAGAGAGACAGATTTTTTTGATGGGACTGTATTAAGATGTAAACACAGCCTTGTATTATGTAAGCACCATTTCAAAGCACCCTCAACATATCTGTTATACCCGGCTGTTCTATGCTATAAGAAGAAACACTTGCTGTTATTTCTTCTTGCTTTTCCTGCTCAGGGATACACTAGGGTTTGGAGATATATAGCTATTGTTTCTGGAATAGTGCACGAAAGACTGCAGCATATAAGTTACTTCAACCAACTGACAACAGGCCATTGTTCATGCTGCACTACCACGTATAAATGGAAGCATGCGTTCTGTAAGCTGGTGGGTATTTTATATCCGCTGACTCCTTTGCCCTCTCACAGCTCTTCCAGCAAACTAACATTAAAGACATTTCACACTAAAAAGATTACACAGGAAAAGACACAGATAATGATATAGCTGCTCAGCTGTTAACGCTACAGCAGTAGTCATAGCTCAGTGTTAGTTGTCATGTTAAAAATACTTCACTGTTAATTACTCAGGCATTAAGATTGGTTTATCACCTCTGCATTATCTAGCATGACACCCACTGGCAGCTGGGCACTTGCTGTTGCTGTTTTGCAGCTGTGGCATGGCATTCATTAAGGAGCTTTGTCTTAGTGCTTGTTGTGAGTTACATTGCTCCTTTGAGCACTCTCTTACTTGTTCCTTTTAGCCAACTAATGGCAAACTTCACCTTAGTTGTATTTTTCATACAGAGGTCACTGGACTGCGTTGGGTCCCCTCCCACAGCATACGTGGTGACCAGATTGCCAGTGGAAAGTTTCCTAGCATGGTACTTTCCCTTGGTGTGAACAAAGCCTTGCATGTGGGATAAATCCCTGGACTGTTAACAAATCCTTGCACTTGATGCAGACTCAGAGTGGAAAGACCTTGAGAGAAGGGTGTACTTTAGAGAGGTTCCCTGCTCAGAATGCAGCAGTGAAGAAACTCAGTTAGATGCCACCATACTGACCATAGATGAGCAATGCATGCGGTCCTCACCAGAGAACTTAAACATCATGGATGTTAACACATCTGGAGGTGGGCAACCATTATTATTCATTTTACAAGTGGCGAACTAAAGCAGAGAGATATCACTGCTTGTCTATAATCACCGTGGGAGGCTGTTGGCAAAGCAGGGGACAGCAGTGAGGGCTCCAGGCTGTGGGCACAGCAGGGTCACTCTGCCAGACGGACGATGGCAGCAGCTTGCACTCACCTTTTGTTCATGATGCAGTCGCCACATACTGAAATGCCTCCTTGCATGGGTTCAGCAGACGCATCCACAGCACTGGCCAGGCACCCAGTTTTAGGTGGAAGGGCTCATTATGTTTCACCAAAGTGAGATTTGTACAAACCACTTACGTTCATGTTCTCCATTTTGGGCATAATTACAGAAAGCAATGTAATCTTGTCAAAATGACACTTTTCTGATAGACTCCATGATGTTTACATCACTAAGTTGAGTATCTGCTTTGGCAGGTAGGCACACATATAGTCACTGGGGCAGCTATTAACTACAGATGCTATGTCCTGAATTATGAAATTATTATTACTTCTTTAGATTCCGATTGATCCCATTTATTATTGTGAAGAATTCTGTAATCAGCCCCATAAATGCTGTTTCATTGTTTTTGATGAGATTGCACGTACGAACAAAACAACTTGCCCTGCTGGACAAGAAATGCAGGAAATGAAAACAGCAGATCTTCTGGGTTGGTCTTACAAATTCTGTTGGGTTTTTTTAGTGAAATCCCCCACGGAAATTCACGACAAGAAAGTTTCTGACAATTCTAAGGAGGTATGTAAATTAACTTGTAAATGAAAAAAATTGAATTTAAAAGTCTATGCTTCCCAGCTGCTCAAAGAAATGCAACTCTCATGATCCTTACACAGCAGATTATAGTAGACAGCCCTTCCTAATAGACAGTGGTTTTATTTAATATGGCTGCCATCTAAAGTGGTGGTGAGGGGTAATTTTCCCCACAGATTTCAGTTAGAATTTACCTGCCAAAATATAAAACCAAAAAATAGCAGCAATTCTTTGTAGCAAGAAAGCAATGCAGCCTGAATGAAGGCTGAAATCTCAGTCCTGGTTCTTCACAATTCCCCTTCAATCTTGGGCAAGCTGCAGTCCCTCTCTATAAAGCAGGAGTAATTATATTTACTTACTTTGCACGAGGAACTGGATAACACTAAGGGGGCACCATGCTATGCAAGCGGAATTGTTTGTGAAAGCCAGCGGGGGTGGCAGATGGGGGCAGACCCCAGCTCCAGGGCTCAGCTCACTTGCTCTTCCCTTCGACCACGCGCTGGTGAGCAGAAAGCACGCTCTTGCCTGCTGGTTTCTGAGCTTTGGCAGGGCTTGTTTGATTGGAGAGCATGATCCTCCACCCTTATGAATAATAGAAAGTAACAGGAGTTAAAATCTTTTACCAGCTGGAAAGCCACAGCTTAGTAAAAAACCCTCGCCTCAAGGCTTTAATGACCAGCCTCTGTTGAACAGTAAATGCCAGATGAGCCTGCTGGGAAAGAAAAGATCCTAAACCGGGAACTCAACACCAAAGATAGTTGTTTTCTTGGGGAAAGAGTCTCCTTAGGAGCTGGATGGCTGCTAGCAAGGTAACAGCAATAATTCTTGCAATTTCGAATCAATTTATAGGATCTCACAAAACCCCAGATATTTTAAACCATTGAGTCAAACACCTCAGCCTCCTGTATATATGTGGGGGGGAAAATGTGGAAAAAGAGGAGTTGTTTTAGTGTGACAAGCAGTTTATTTCAAAATTGCATTGGTTTTTAGTTCTATTTGTAAATCTTTGTAAGAGTTACAAAACAAGACAGTTTAAATGACTCAGCTCACCCATTTTTGTGTTACTACAAGGATAAACAACAACATGCTGTGTTTTGGGGGGAATATATGTCATTGAAGCACACACAATTCAAAGATCGTTGAATGCATTTTACTTTCAGCTTCCAAAAGCTCTGCTTATGGACGGAGTCCAAGCATGCAAAATTTCAGCCCGTATGTATTTGCCAAAATTGTAAGCACCTAAATAATAAGGGCTTTGTTGTGATAACGATGCTACACACACACCCCTATCTGTGCTGTAAACAGTAAGCAAACTGAGTTAGGAGTATTCATGAATAGTCCTAACTATTAATAAATAATCTTATGTATATGTATGTACATTGACAACATGAAGACAACTATAACCTCAGGTTGAAAATGGAATGTGGAATTTGAACGTTTTGATTTAATGGACCTGTCTAATGACAACCGGTCGTATGCAGACAGAAGATTCAAATCTACCCAAGCTGCAAACCACTAGTTTAGTTTTGGTTTGCTGCCTGATGTTCATAAGCTGCTCCTAGTAGGTTCTAGCCCATTTCCAAAAGTACGGTGATGCCCACCATGAAGGCGGCAATGCCAACACCAAGTCTGCACCCAGGCTCTGCTGTGGGATGCCCAGCAGGTCCCTGGTGAAGCAAAACTGCATGCAGTGAGCACGGTGCAAGGTAGGCGGCAAAGCCTGCCCCTCTCGGCTTTTCTCCTTGCCTTTCGGTCTTCCAGCAGTCAACCTTGCATGCTGCTTCCCTCCATCACGCCCTCACGCCTCGCCCTCCAGCTACACAAAGTTTCACAGTCACTGGACCGTGAAATAGCTCTTTTTTCATTTGTGTCTCCTTGACGAGCTGCGACGCGGGTGCAGAGGAGGAGGCGAGAGGCTGTGCCAGTGTTGGTGAGGGCTACACTTGCTCTCCTGGCCTCGCTGATGGAAATGTTTCCCAGCAGCGATGCAGAGGAGCAGAAGGAGCAGGACATGCCCAGCCCCGCTCAAACCTCAGAGGAACACAGGGTGCCGTGAAAGAAGGAGAAAGCTGCATGCTCCTGCACGCCCAGCCCAGGAGCAAGATATGCAGGTGCTGCTGGGTGCAGCCACCCATTTGTACTGCTCTGAAGGTTGCTATCTGGAGGCAGGAGTCCCCAGGACCCGACCAGGCCGACGACAGTACTCTACATGTGGAGTCAGCTCTCCTGCTGCCTCCCGCCCCATCTGCTTTGCCCACCCCGGTAGGGAAAGGGTCTCTCCCACCGCTGCTCACCTTGTGTTCTCCCCTTCCCATGGGAGATGGGATGCACTGATCATGTGCCCCGACGTGCCCCGGCGTTGCCACCGGTCGGCGAGGCGGCGGCAGCGGCAAGGCCTGAGGTAGGCCTGAGGTGAGGGCGGGATGGCGCTGCACAGGGGGGTTCCCAACCCAGGGACCCCCCCCTTCACAGCCCCAGCCGGAACCAGGAAGTCCGCGGCAACCAATCAGGCGCGGAGGGGGCGTGGCCAGGAGCCGCGCGTGGATTTAAAGGCGCTCAGAGCAGACACTGGGTCGCTCGGCGGCAGTCTGGCTGAACGTGAGCCAGCAGTGTGCCTAGTGAGCTCAGCAGTGGCTGAGAAGGCCAATGGCATCCTGGCCCATGTCAGGAATAGCGTGGCCAGCAGGAGTAGGGAAGTGATGGTGCCTCTGTACTCGGCATTCATGAGGCCTCACCTCGAGTGCTGTGTTCAGTTCTGGGCCCCTCACTACAAGAAGGACATTGAGCTGCTGGAGCGTGTCCAGAGGAGAGCCACCGAGCTGGTGAGGGGTCTGGAGAACAAGTCATATGAGGAGAGGCTGAGGGAACTGGCCATGTTTAGTTTGGAGAAGAGGAGGCTGAGGGGGGACCTCATTGCCCTCTACAACTCCCTGAAAGGAGGGTGTAGAGAGGTGGGTGTTGGCCTCTTCTCCCAAGGGAGTAATGACAGGAGCAGAGGAAATGGTCTGAAGTTGGGGCAGGGGAGGTTTAGATTAGATATTAGGAAGAATGACTTTCCTGAGAGGGTGGTCAGGCACTGGAACAGCCTGCCCAGGGAGGTGGTGGAGTCACCATCCCTGGAGGTATTTAAGAAACGTGTAGACATGGTGCTTCAGGGCATGCTCTAGTGGCCAAGGTTGTGGGGGTCTTTTGTGTGTGTATGGTTGGACTCGGTGATCTCAGAGGTCCTTTCCAACCATGAAGATTCTGTGACATGATGGAAACAGTTATTTCTAGGCAGTATCTTACCCATGAGAATGATGAAGGTGGAAGAAGAAGGCTGTAGTCGGGTTCTCTCCGTTTCCTTCCTGCAGAGCTGCCCTCTCTCTGGTTCCCAGACTGGGGGACGTGGCCAGGGAAGTGCAGGCGGCCCCAGCTCTGTACAAACAGTTGCTCCCAGGAGGATGATGCTGGCATCCTGGGTGGGAGAGCGCAGCTGCCTGCAGTCAGCAGAAGACAGAATTAATGACCTTTTCTTGCCTAATTAGTTGAAAGTTTAGGCATCTGGTTTTGACAGAGTAGAAAAAACTTGGAGCTTCTGATCAGTATCTGATGCTGAACGGAGGCCTTATGTCTACAGGGACTTCAGTCTAGCACTTTTGATGAGCACTACATTCACCCCCAATAAATATATATCTTTGCTCTTGTAGAAACCATTCTAAAAAGGAACTTTGAGGAAACCTTTGATAACTCTTCCCTTGCTTAAAAACATCCGCTTTGGTTGACAGGGTGATATCAAGACTTCAAATTGGAGCCGGTGAAATGTTCAGATCAAAAAGGATGAATTTATCTTAACAGTAATCTATATCTGCTATGTCAGATGCTGCGCTGCAGCATGTCCTGCTGTGTGCAGTGTGCCACTTACAGAGCAATGATAAACCTTTCTAGATAGTGCCTAGTGCGAAGTGTTTACCAGAATATAGATTGGTGTGAGATATAGTTAAAAGTTGCCCAGAAATAAGAGATCAGGGGGGCTGACCATTTGTGAGGAGGTCAGTGATGCTTTTTTTGTTGGGTTTTGGTTTTGTCTTTTTTTTTTTTTTTTCCCCGGCAGCATCTAAGTGCAATAAAATATCAGAGTGAGAAAGAATTGCTATAGCAACAAAGTATGTTCTCCTAATGGAGGCTGTGTGTAACAGCCAACCACCACTAGAACTTTAAGGGGAAAGAATAAAATCCATCACAAAAGCAGGAAAAGGAAAAGCATTAAAAATTAAGATTTTATTGTTCCATGATTTATGTTTACTTACCTCACATCTCCAGACGATCTACAGTACTTTCAGTACTTCCCTGCTCCTATTTACTGCTTCACGCAAAAATTTTCAGGAGCTTGGAAAAACGGTGGTGTGAATGATCTATTAGTGGTAATATAATGATACAGATTTGCATTCAACAGTAGTGCTATTGCTACAAATATGAGGAACGATGAGATTATAGCAGCACTGGGAGACCACAGTTAAGACAGGAGTTAAGACTGACATGATGCCAATACACAGCAAGACACTGTCCCTTCCTGTCAACGAAATTCACAGTGATAAAAAAAAAACAAAGAATGAGGAGGAAACTGCCTCAGAGAGTTGAAGTCATAGAATCATAGAATGGTTTGGGTTGGAAGGGACCTTAAAGATCATGGAGTTCCAACCCCCCTGCCATGGGCAGGGATACCTCCCACTGGACCAGGTTGCTCAAAGCCCCATCCAGCCTGGCCTTGAACACCTCCAGGGATGGGGCAGCCACAGCTTCTCTGGGCAACCTCTTCCAGTGCCTCACCACCCTCACAGGAAAGAATTTCTTCTCAATATCTAATCTAAATCTCCCCTCTTTGAGTTTAAAACCATTACCCCTCATCCTACTGCTCCATTCTCTCATAAAGAGTCCCTCCCCATCTCTCCTGTAGGCCCCCTTTGGGTACTGGATGGCCTCCTTTAGGTACTGGACAATACAGGGTCACTCAGACAGCCATTGGAAACCTTGAGAATGCAGGTCTCCAGTGCCCCTCTTGCTCTCCATCCACTATTAAAGCAGTCCAGAAAGCTAATCACAATATTCTTGTGACACATACATGAGGGTGGGCTATGTATGCAGGGGAGCTGGTTTGTGTCCAAGTTCACCATAACTTTTAAACTGTCCCAGATAATCACTGCACACATGCTCCACCGCTGAGCCCTAACCAGCCTTCATCCTCACAGGGGCACGAAGACCATCTTTCCCTTTCCCGCTTTCTCCTCTGCGGCTCAGACTGTGGTACCAGTCGCAGCAGGGAAAATGAGGACTGCAAAAAAAGAGGATGCTCTTGCTTTCTCTAATCCTCACACGGGATGTCTGAAGAAAGGAGAAAGAGAAAATAGGTTAAGGAACCTAACTCAAAGTCACAACTACTTTTCTCCTCTACTTCTGACATGATGAAGCTTCAAACAGCTTCAAAGATGCTTTACACTGAGAGAGACAGGCCTTACCCTGTGTGGTAATGCTACCTCGTGCTGGCTCTGCACAGGTCCTCAAATTATAATCCAGGTTAATAGAAATTCCTTATTCTGCAGGTGAACAAACTGGAATGTTGCACTAAGGTCTGTGGCCAAGCAGGGGAAAGAAGCAGCAAGTTCTGCAGAGTCGAGTCCTACCACCCTGGTTGAGTCTTTGGATACTCAGGACAGGGAATAGCAGAAGTATGTACCCAAGCAGGAAAATTGAAAGGCTCTTTTAAAAGATTCTCTCCCCACAGAGAAAATATTTTCTACCATATCTTTACAATGAAGCTTGTTATATGTTGTCCTATTTATAACTCACAAGTCTCTATAACAAGCAAGCTCCTCAGAGGTAGAAAACAGAGTGTGATTTGAACAGAGCTGTATATCACAGATTGATGTTCCCACTCTGGCTATGATTTATAACAGAAGCGTAGCAGCACAGGTCAATCAGTGAGGGACGTTCTGCAGCAAAGAAAATTGAATAAGTTAAAGTTTCCTTATGTGTATGAAAGGCATTTTTCTTTAAACTTAAAAAGTGTTTTAGACTCACATTGTACTAGACTAAGCAGCAAGTCTTCCTCATTTTGCAATTCAGTTTCTGCTCCTATAACATTCTTAAACAAGTCGTTGTATCAGAAAATACAAAAGCAAGAAAAAGAAAATATGACTAACCCACAACCGAGGATACAAATTATTTCAGACTTGTGGAATGAAACACTTTAGATGTTTACCATCTGTGAAAACAAACGAACACACACAACACCGGAGTTCCCCATAGACAGCAGAGGTCATCTTAGGTTAAAGTCATGCCAATGAGAATCAGCCCAAGCAGACCAGACAGCAGCTCCTTGGGTGGGAAAGGGCAGAGAGGAGGCAGATGTGAGTTCTTCCCATGACTGCTCTCCTAAACCTGAGGCACAAACTGCTGCATAATTTTTTTTTGTGATGGACTGAGAGGAAATGGGCAACCTTCTCATTTGGAAATCTCAGAGACAACTGAAATGCAGTAGGTAAACCTGCCTTCACATACGCTGTAGTCAGTTTTACAGACTGCAGCAAAATAGTGACATACCCAAATGATAATGGGGCCTAATTTCTTTACCAACATAAAGGGACAAACAAGGGAGAGAACAAGGTTCAGAACATCAGGGGCTGTCATCTCCCTCTTGCAATGCTACCTAGTAATCAGAGTCATGCTCTGTTTTCATCTCTCTCTGGTCCCACGAAACATCTATTGCTTTCTCCTCTGTGGCCCAGCTATCATCACCTCCTGCTGCTCTGGGTAGTCATCTTCTTAAAAAGAGAGTTGTGCTGCTGGGTTGTTTCAAAGAGTTTTTGTAAATGCCAATTCTCTGGGAGGGGATTCAAGGGCCCTGACCAGACACAGGACTTTGATAGAGCCCAGCTGCAGGCACTGATGGGGCTTGTGATGTCCTCCCAGTTTCTTGCCGGCCTCCAGCATCCTCACTGGTTTGGGCATCATGGTGAAACACCTATCCTTCATTAATGTAGGTTGATTGTGGCTAGCAAGCTCCAGTTTGAGGGCCAGAGAAACAAACCGCAGGCAGTCCAGCAACAACTTTCGGGGTTCAAGCTACTGCACAATAAAAGTTTTGAAAGAGCCTTTTGCTTGCATTCATTTACCCTAAACTGATGAAACAAGCTTTGTTAAGAAACTAACACGTGCTGCATATCCACTTGAAGGCTTAGCAAGTTTCTACTCCACTGGGATCTGTTTTCCCAATCCATGAAGACCTAGATTGCATAAATGGTTATAAATGGTGTTACTTACATTCTGGGTAGAGGGAGAGAGTAAGGGGCTTGGAGAGGTGAGGCAGTGACTCTACATGCCCTCCATCAGCTTTTTCCAGTTGCCATTGCCTACCAAGCTGCTGCTGCTTGGCACCAGGACCTATGGAAGAGAGCAAGGGCTCTATTAATATTCAACAGCTCTCATTACAGATTCCTCATTCCCAGAAGAAGCTGACTGACCCCTGCCGCATCTTTCAGTGGAATATAACTTACGTACATCACACTCTAGCATAGTCCTTTCCCAAATATTTGTGGTTTTGATACACACTTATTCCTTCATGGATCAGTACACAGCTGGCTGAGCATGGGTTAATACATCAGCTCTCTCCCGCTTACGAGCTTTCCTCACTGGGGAACATACTGATGGAAAGGTCCAGCTCTTTGAAAAGGATGCAATTCAGATGGTGTAAAGGTGTTGGGACTTGCTGGGAAGAAGTTTTGTTGTCCTAGTGTGGCAAAACATAAAACAAACTGCAGGGACTTCTCATGCTATTATTGAGAGAATTCCATCACAGACATTAATTGGAGTCACACCATCCTTTAGTGCTTTTACTACCTGTTCTACAAATCTAGTACCATGACTAGGGGTCAGTCAAGTTTTTCTATCTGAATTTCCTACTCAAACAAAACCTGTTTTAATTGAAGAGTTATTACACACTCTGTTAGTTTAACATGAAGGTATATGAGAAAAAAACATTAACTAAAGACTAGTTCCTCAAACAGAAGAGTTATAAAACAAAGCCATAAAAAGTGTCTCTTCCATTTGCTTTGTTTGCAGATGATCTCATTTGTATTGCGGGCACAGATTTACCCTGTTCAGATCAAATTTCTATGAATAGAAAAAACTGTAACTGTGATAAACACCCGCAATTACAGCACTTGATTTTCTCTTCCATAATTTAGCGCAGCTTCAGCCAGTAAGCTATCTCTTCTCCAGAGAGGAAATTGTAAACCCTGAATTTCTGCACAACAGTTTGCAGGGTATATGGTGTGCTCCTCTGATTCATTCATGGTGCCCAATGATGCCCAAAGCAGACACTGCCAGTCACACGGTGATATGCCATGCTGTCATGCTGGGCTGTAATGTAAAACTCGTATCGACCGCAGGTCATTAGAGAACAGACTGTGAATATTTTCTTACTGATGAGCACGTTACATGAAGTTTGTTGCTGTTTTCCCCCCTTAATTTTTTAGTGAATAAATAATAGACTGTACAAAGACATATATAAAAAAACCACCAAAACAACAACAAAAAAACCCGAATAAAACAAGTGTAGCAAACAATTAAAGATGTCCAGTTATTAGAAGTGGGAAAAATACACAAAACAACATCCCTTTGCCTCCTTGATATTTCATGTAGTTTATCATTTCTAGGTGAGAGAGAGTGGTAGAAGAGAAAACCTGCAGACACCCCTCTGAAAGCTTTCTCCTCCTCAGAAGACCTCAGAAACTGCTCTGTTGAGGACACAGCAAGCGCTCACTGCATCAACCCTGTTGTGGTAGGCTCAGCACAGGCTCAGCTCCTGGTGGTGTCTAAGGAGTGTGTTATGGGTAAGAATGGAACCGTTCTGGTTCTCCTGTAGAAAGAAGTAGTACCTAAAGGGGGCCTACAGGAGAGCTGGGGAGGGACTCTTTATCAGGGAGTGGAGCCACAGGACAAGGGGGAATGGTTTTAAACTCAAAGAGGGGAGATTTTGATTAGATCTCAGGAGGAAACTTTCCTGTGAGGGTGCTCAGGCACTGGAACAGGTTGCCCAGAGAAGCTGTGGCTGCCCCATCCCTGGAGGTGTTCAAGGCCAGGCTGGAGGGGGCTTTGAGGAACCTGGTCTAGTGGGAGGTGTCCCTGCCCATGGAAAGGGTTTGGAACTCGATGATCTTTAAGTTCCCTTCCAACTCGAACCATTCTATGATTCTATGAAAAAGAAAGCACAGGAGTGAAATTAAGAGAAACAAGTGGAAAGAAGCAGATCAGTGGAGTCAGGAGTGTCTGTGTGGAGGGTAGAAAGGCCAGGACTGTGCCAATAAGGACAAGTCCTCGAAAGGCAGAGGAAAAGAATAATCTTAGAGGGAGAGGGATGGGTTGTGTAGGTATAAGAGATCAACAGAAAAACAGAGCTGGAAAGAATGACAATTGAAAATAAGTGACTGAGCAATGGTTGCAACAGCGGCAAGCAGAAGTTATTTGCAGTGAGCAAGCCCTGTGAGTATCTGCAGCCCAAAGAAAGCTTCAACAGTCCTACTTATTAATCAGATATTTGAGTGTCATTTACTAGCATTTCTCTAAAAGCAATGAGAACACCTAGGGAATGAAATCCAAGGTTTTCCTTTCTTTTTTCTTTTTTTTTTTTTTTCATCTACATGATACAGTACATAAAACTTTATAAAGATGAGGAGTAGATTTGTGAGGGTTGTATAATAAAGGAATAAATGCACACCCTATAAAATGTGGATCACCATCATAACAATTCTCATTTTCATGATGAGCCATACACTAGGATTCTGGCCCCTGTCATTTTGTTGTGGAGGAAAGTCTGCCCATTTTAATTAAAATGCTGAAGCCAAATTTAGAATCCTGGCTGGGGCTACACTCCTATGAAAATTGTCTGCGGTCACTTGGACCTCAGTAGGATTCAATACTTTTTCCTTTCTATATGAAATTTGAATAAGTGAATTGAAATAATTTGCATTTTTCATAATGATCAGGGAGTTGAAATAATGAAAGGTAATCATGAATATTTTAATTGAAGAATAAAATTACGTTAAAATAGTCTTCAGATTTCTCTTATGCTTTGTTAAAATATACCAATACTATAATCGTATTGTAATTTTTAGAAATGCGTTATAGATTCACATATTTGCTATTCATAAAATTCATTGATGCCTTTTTTCAAAGGTGCTTTGTAAAGGATTTAGAAACCTCTTTAATCTTTGAAAATAACATTGTAGTTTGTGATTAAATACCTCCACCACATAACTATAAAGATACGCATCTGCATCATAAAATCAAAACCAGAATATAGCACAAGATCAGCGCAAAGGTTTTTCTTAAATTGACAATTTCCATTGTTACTATTGCTTTATGCAATATCTTTCAGATGACCAGATCACCTATTACTGTTAAGTTTCTTACAGAATCACAGAGCCTTTAGGAGCGGCACACATCACACCAGCCAGGGATGCTGGAATCTACCTCACACCAAAATTTTGTACTTTAAGTTTCCACCCAAGGGCAGCTGTGCCTCTTTCATCAAAAACCTTGCAATTGCAAGGTCACAAAAAGACCATGCAACTCAAAATAAAATGGATTTGCCTTAGTGGAAGAGATTAATATTGGCTCAAAATTATACCTTCATAATGTTTGCTTCTGTTACCTGTTTTAATATTCAAGGTGTCTAAGTTTTAGAACAAAATATGATTGCATTTTTTTGATGCTCATACAAAGTCTAAAATAATGATCAATAGACTTTAAAATTTTATCCACAGTATTATTCAAAAAAAGTAATATTTATAAATATGTACCCCTTCAAAAGACTGCCATTATACTTCTACAGCCAAATATCCTGCAATGACTGCAGGAAGCTCAAAGAGTTCCTGTGTTTTTTCAAATCCTTTCGCTTTGAGTATTGCTTAATACTCAGTCATAATACTTTAAAAACAAAACAAACTCAATACTCAAAAAATGGAAGGATAGAGGGATTGGCTTCATTCTTTAGATGTATGACTTTTCCAATGCTATGCTAAGGAATCTTCTATTTTTGATCATTAATTATGGTAGTCTAATTAGACCTTCCTGTTTCTTCTCCCTAGTTATCTTAAAACATCCAAAGACACACTCCCTTTTGACCACGAGATACCGAGAAAAGATCAGGAAGCCTTGTCAGCAGAGCAGTTTCCACAATACTCTTACTGATGACAAATGTATACCATTTACATATCTGCCCATGGCAGGGGGGTTGGAACTAGATGATCTGTAAGGTCCCTTTGAACTCTAACCATTCTAGGATTCTATGATTTAGGAACCACGTACACAAATGTATATTCTCTACAGTATTTCTCTGACTGCCAGAGGTCCAGCCCGAATGAGTGCAGAACCCTTTAGATCCTAATTATATTTGCAGAGAACTGGGGCACTGATATATGCCAATTATAACTTTCAAAAATGCAACAGGATTTTCACAAGTTACACTTCTTTTCTAAACCTATCACTGCAGAAGAAATATTGGTCTCAGTACAATCAATCATAGAATGGGTTGGGTTGGAAGGGACCTTAAAGATCATCCAGTTCCAACCCCCCTGTTGTGGGCAGGGACACCTCCCACTAGACCAGGTTGCTCAAAGCTCCATCCAGCCTGGCCTTGAACACCTTGCAGGATGGGGCATCCACAAGTATGAGTTAGGTACACCATAACTAGGAAGTAAATCTCATTTGCCTTTAAATGCAACAGCCAGGGATTGCTGCAGCCCTGACCTAAAAGAAAGGACCGCAGCATCTCTGAGGTGAACACAGGCTCTGCACGGGCAACTCGGCTTGAGGGACACATGGCCCCTGGGGGGGACGGGCACACAGCCTGTATCTAGATGTTGTACGAGTAGCCCTGGGCTCACACCTGCTCCCTGTGCCTGCATCTCTTCACCCGTGGTACCCAACGCATGATGCTGGTGAGCAACTGCAAGACAGCGGCTACAATCATGCCCTGTGGAAGGCAAAGGGCAGGGTGAAATAAATGCATGATGGACATCCGAGGCACCGACACTGCTTCATCTGTGCTCTGCTCTCGCATGGACAACAGAGAGAATGTCTGAGTAACCACTTCTTTTGTAAAATGACTTAATATCTGATGCTAAGTGGCAATGAAAGAATTTAATTTTGGGGTTGATCACACAGAACCGATCAAAGAGTTTGGTGTACTACGCCCTTAAAAGCAGGCCACTTGTCAGCAAGGAATATAACCGTATGTAAAGGGGGCACATGGGCTTTCTTTGAAAATGAAGAGGAGCTTTTTATCTGAAAGAAAAGACAGGCAACACAGAAGGGTTTTTTGAGAATCAACCTTCACCTTCCCACAATGACCAAAAGAGCTCCTCCCAAAAGAATAATCATACCTAAACTCCTAGCTATCCAAAAAGGCAGTTCTCCTTATCGCCTTTAGTGGGGTCCCACTTTGCCCTCTTCCTCACCTCAATAAAGAAAAGAGCTCCGCTTGTAATCAGTTTGCAAACATGGGGATTTGTTTGAGAAGCAGGTGTTTGTGCTCATCTCACTTTAATTGTACCTGCTGCCTGCTGCCCCATTCCCTTGTCTCAATTCCCCTGCCCCTGCTCCGCATCCTCCACCGAGACCCTTATCTTCACAAAACAGACAAACAGCTCCCTCCAGATGCTGTGCCAATGCCATGGCCGCGGCAATAAACTGGCAAGTGGGGAAGGAATAAAGGGACAGTTACTGAATGAAGAAGTAAATGCTTCTTCCAGAGACTGAGCACATCACCTTCACCACCCTAAGGTCAGAAAACATCAAGTTGTTTCTGAACTTCCCTCCATCTGGAAGTGCAATTATGCTAGTTAATCTTAAAATGCCTTTGGCAGCTGTCATCTCAGTTTTTGTATTACCCTTAAAACTTTTCTAATGGTAAGTACACACGCAGTGAGAAATAATAGCCCTTTGTGTAACAAGCAATACATACACTGTCCAATTCATTTTTACAGTGTTTTTCTCTCTTTCTGAGGTTATTATCACAGAAGAGACTGAAAGCTGAGCCATCATACCAGAGCTTAAAGGTAGCAGCAAAACGTTCCCTCATTTTCTCTACCTCTCCCCTTCCCTCCTCTTTTGTTTTTTTTTTTTTTTTACTTTTTTAAACCAAAGGTGTGCAGGACACTAATGGTGACCAAAGTATATTACCCCTCAAGAAATTTAGCCTAATCCCGGCACAGCATGTACCGCTCTGCTCTCAGGTCACAGCCTGTGTGGCCCTCTCAGGCTTCAGGCAGCCCCCAGCCCCTGCCATGAGCTTCTGCTGATGCCATAGGTTAATTAACGCAGGGAGGGAGTCAGACCCAGCATAAATAAGAAATAAAACAGTGTCTGCCATTTGGTTTTGATGCCAGGTAAGAGCTGTGGGACAAAGACAAGTGAGGAGCCCACAGATCGAGGGAGCTGGAAGCATCGGTAAGAGAAGCCTACTTTGAGACGACGCAGTTCATGTGCTGAAGTGTTCGTCCTCAACAATTTCTCTTTGGTTTCACTGGGAACATCCACGGACAGACTGTGTATTTCAGGAGAGAGGGAACCTTGAGATCTTTGTCCCAGCACCGATCTCTGACTTGCTGTGAGATCCCAGCAGACCCCAGAACTCTCACTGTGCTTCATTTTCCTAGAGATGTCTGATCTGTGGTGCTATAGCAAACGCAAAAAACAAAACCAAAATCCATTGAGAAACTGTTTTTAGTGCCAACATTCTTCAGTGTGTACCCTCAATGCTCAGGATGGGCAATGTTTGAGGCTAACTCTGCACACAGGTTCAGATCCCTCCGCCTGGTCTCATACAGGGTTGTGAAGAACATTGAAACCAAAATGCGTCCAAGATATTAACTCTAAATTCAGGGAGTGCCTGACCATGCACAGCACTTTTCTCCCTCCACCCTTTTTGTTTTGTTACTGTTTTGTTGGGGGTGAGAGGGTTAACTTCTTTTATAATGCCTGACCGATGAAAAATACTAACAAAATCATGACTGAACAACTCTTCCAGGTATGAACTCAGATTAACCCTCAGGATCTGCTGCTTTTTCTACAACCTGCCCTGGCATGGCAAAGGTTGGCTCCTGCCTCCTTCTGCCTGAATGTCCTTCCTCCCCAGTAAAACACAATCTGTTTCCAGAGGGAAATGTTATTTCAAATTCAGCAAGTGTTGCTTAAAGCAAAGGTCACCATTAGTTCTGGGTGTGCTAATGCACTCTACTTGTAATAGCTCTGTATCAACATTATATTTCAGAAGATGAGGCCGTTATATTTATTCTACCTAGGATTCTTAGCAGGCATTTAAAGTATGCTTTCACTAGCCTATAGTAGACACCATATATTTTAAAAAATGCTCAAAGGATTTCATCTTGGAATTTTCAAGGTGGTTTTAATTTATGATTTTACCTTTAGCCTATATATAAATTAATTCTTATTGTTATTAATTTAAATTAAATATCTAATTTTAAATTAATATACTTCTTTTATCTTATATATTAATTTAAAATTTTGAGCCCCACCAGCATATTAGTTTTGGTGACTAAAAGAAATTAAAAATATAAGTCCCAGCATATGCTGTTGGAAGAAAAACTGAAGGTCAGATAATGTTGGACCGACAGAGCTACCAAATGATTAAAGAGTTGTAGGCAACTTAGCTCCAGACTGTGACATGTGACTGCCCGCTGCTGCTTGGACAGAAATCTCTCTGCAACGCACAAAGGAAAATAACTACTCATCATATATTAAGGTTAGGGCAATGTAGGCTATGGGTACATACTCGCAGTTGACTGCCAGTCACAATATGCTATTTATCAGCTGGGAATTTTTGGAGTGATCTTAAAGCGGTGAAGCCATTTATAAGGTATTCCTTTCACTGGACATGTTTTCACCAAAAAGGTAGATAACAGGAATAACTTGCTACAGAAATCAAGCTTAATATTTCAGAGCCCTTGAGACCCTGATTAGATGGTTGCTCTGTCTGTACATAATCTCTTATTAAACTAAATTGATGGTTCTTTATCCACGTAAAAATAGCACTGAGACTTTGTATCTGGAAAAAGCAGGACTCCGAGCTCCCTGATGTGCAAGGAAGGAAAAAAAATAATCTTATTTAAGTAACAAAAGAATGAGATAGGGATGAAAAATGTGGATGTTAGAGCAGACTAAAAATTGATTGGTGCAAAATTTTTACTCTAGTTGTAAATTCTCTGAGTAGACTGCACTTGCTGGGCAGATGACTAATTATATGCTTCTCACTCTGGAGTCTTTAGGCCAAATGCTGCTCTCAGTTACCCAAATATAAATCTCAAGTAAATCTATTGATGTTACCGTAGAATTATGCCAGCTTCACTGAGAGCCGAATATGATGCCTTGTTTACAAAATTAAGCTCTGAAAGGTACATCTGTGTGTGCATTTTGATTTGCCAATAAAATAATTTTATGGAGCTAAATTTATGCAAATACTTAGAATTTAAATCCAAAGGAGACCTTATAGTCTTGTATTCATTAAAGATTATGCACCATTTTACAACAAGGTACTCGAAAATACAATATGGAATACGATTAAAAGGAATAAATTCGCAGAGGTTTCATATTTTATAAAGTCTTTGTGCCCCATGTGCATTTAACTGACTGCTCCCCTAGGAGCAAAGAATATATATGCCCCAGTCATCATATCTGACTACCTTACAAACATCAATAAATTTCCCCTCACAACAGCTGAGAGAAGAAGAGAGACAGCACTACCGCTGCATCACTAATCAAGCACGGAGTCAGGAGGAATCATGAGTTTGGCCACAGGCCAGACCAGGAGTGTGGGACGTAGACAGGGAGAGAAATGCAGTTCTCCTGCACCACCCTTCAGTGGAACATGAGACCTTCTTAGGAGCTGTAACATCATGCAAGGATAGGGAGAGTGGGAAAAGACGTCTGTGCTAACTCCCAGATCAACACACACACACACATATTTAGTCAGAATAGCTGTTGTCTTCAGCACGTAGGCATTCATTTACATCTTTAGGTGCACCAGTACCTGAGTGTATGTGGCCTCTCATGGTTTGTTTCAAGTCACTGAAAGCAGAACAATTTATAAAGGACCACCGCTTCTTTCCCCTGCATGGAAAAATTCAACGCTGCAGGTAAGGTGTTTGGGGAGTGCATTCTAGAAAATAAAAATCACATCAGTCTTCTGATATGAGGATCACCTGCAGGCTTTTGCTGAATTTTTATGCTTAAACCAATCCTGTTTAAAAAAAACCTTAAGGGATGGCTGGAGATGAAGGAAATAATTTTTAAACCAGGCATTTGGAAAACATGGTGAAGGAGGAAACAATTTATTTTTCCCAAAGAAATAAGGCATCAATTCCACAATGAATATATCTATCAATTATCATTTATTACCTTTAAAAAAAAAATACATATTTCATTTCTAGCCAGCCTTGGCAACCCCGCAGTCGTCCTCCTGCAGGTTGTAGAACTATTTTTTCGCTAATGGCAGGAGCTCGCCAGTTGTCAAAAAGGAAGCTTTGCTACAATGTTGTTGGGGTAGAGAAGATAACATAAATTATATGTGTTTTCTGGTGCTGCCAACCCTCATGCTACTTAGCTCTGAAGAATCCCTGCTTGGATTAAACTAAACAACAGCATTTTAAAGAGTCTGCTGGACTCTAGCATAGTGGATGAGTCCACTGACTCACACCCAGCTCTTACAGCTTCAGTGATAGTGGCCAGTGCAAGGAGACAATTGCCAAAATCAGCTGGCCGAGAGCCACTACTACACGACCTAGAGCAAACCCCTTATGAAGCCCTACTAGCCAAATGGATTTTGATAGGGCAGAGAGTACCGTAACAGTTTAGGCAGACCGCAGGCAAGCCGTAAATTCAGCAGCAGCGCAGCGACAGGGCACAGATCAGCAACCTAAACAGTGGTACCCAGAGCGCGGCTGGTGGAGACAGCCAACGTCACGCACAAAGCACCTCCCGCTACGCTCTGGAAGGCGCTACCATGATTCCCCACCAGGTGAAGGTTGGTTCTATCATTTGAAAAGCTATCGATTTTTCTGAGAGATTTTATCATCCTTCCTTCAAAACCTTTAAGAGAGCCTAAAAAAATAAAGACTTGAAAGTAACTGCTGGTGGTGTAGTCAATCACTATCTCCTTACACCTGGCTCCCAACTGCCTTTGGAGACTGACATTTGTGCGCCTGAGGGATGTGCGAGCTGATACTGTGTACTTTTTCAGGTGGTCCCAGCACCTCCTGGGTTTAATAACCAAAATATTTTCAAGCTGCACTGTCCACAGAGCCCATCAATGTAGATCATGCAAGTAGCTCTTGAATTTTATGCACCAAACATCCCTATGACTAAGTGTCTGCTACACTGCCCAGTATTTTTTTGTTCATTTGGAATATGAGCTTTCATAAGGAGATGCATAATGGGATCTGAATTTTTCTGAACAGCAGTCAGACTGCATGCTGCTCTTCATATACTAAATAACAAATACAATCCTTCCACATCTCCTCACAATGTTCCCCCCGTTCCCACCCAGCACCTTTCCTTACACCACCATTCTGCACTGAATACAGCCAAGTGAGACACAGGTAAGGAAAGCCAGTATTTTGTCTTTGCCTGAGAAAGGATGAACTCATAGACTCCGGATACAAAGAAAAGAATGAATAGGTGCCTACTTAAACTGGAAGACATATGGAAGATACGATTTCATGGTTCACAGTTGCACTCAGTGCAGTGGATCCCTGATCTCTCCATTTCTACTATGCAAATCATTCCCCTTATGTATCAATGCAACGCTAAACTAACAACAAGCAGGGCTTCTTTAACGGCAGGCTGTCACCATTCCAGGGAAATTCTTCAGCAAGATTTCATACATCAGGATAGGAAATGTAAAATCTGTAAGAACAAAAAAAACCACAACAACCCCAAACCTAAAAAAAACCAACCCAGGGAACTATAGTTCTCCTTCAAAGGGGAGTAAAAACTCTTTCTAATTCTGAACATGGCAGAAATTTTCATTTTCGAACTACTATGCAAGAATTAATTAAGTCGTCTTTACAGAACGCTTTTGAAGAAAAATGATATAAATAAGTTCTCAATCCTGTTTCTCAGATGAGGAATCACACAGCGTATTCAGGCAAAAGGAGGTTTTCAGGCTCCAGTTGAGTGCTTCTCCCTAAGCACAGTGCTGTCTTTACAGAGAATTGATCAGCTGAGAACAAATGGGATGCAATACTCTTGCTGTTTATGTGGTACAAAAGGTGAAAAACTCTGGTCCTCAGACTGTGAAACCTGCTTCGTGCAGACACCCTGTAGCAGAAGATACTTTCACCACGTCACTGCACCTTAAGACAGCCAAACGTGCATTTGTGGCAAGCAGTTTATATGGATATCAGGCTCACCGGTATTTTTATAGCTTACATCACCAAGCTAGAGCATGGAAGGTTTGTTTCGTTGAATTTCAGAGGCAGCACCCGTTCAGCCTCCCATGCTGTTGTCTTAGGAGTCAGCTAGATGGTGCTCACGGGGTGGCAGCCGCTGTGCGAAGTTAGCACTGGGATTTCGCTCCGGGCCTCTTCCCCCGCCTCCGGCATCCCACACGATCTGAGCAAGTTGTCACAGATTAAAATGCAGGACCGGGAGGAAGGAGGTAGGTGAAATGAAATCACTTCTCAGGTACCGTATGAGCTCCAATCCTTACACAACCGCGCTGGCTTTCGAAGGCTGGGATGCAAGCAAGAAGCCGGAGCTGGTTTTGCTGTAGAGGAGGCAGCTCGTTGGCTCCTACCTGGCAGCCTGAAGAGAGGGCACAGAACTGACAACTTAGGAAAGAACTGTGTCCATACTGGAGAGACCTGACAAGTTGGAAGTTGTTTTTCCCGTGACAAATAACAATCCTAGCTGTAAGCTTCATCGTGATCAGATGGAGTGTGTCTTCGTGGATGTTTGAAGTTAGAATTAATTAGTAGCTTTTAGCGGTCTGTGAAGTTGCCTAGTTTTGTTGGATTAATTGCATACTGCAGATAGTACCACATAAAGACACACTGCACTAACTCCCAGTAAATATGAAAAACTCAAGGTGCTCAGGGATAGTAGACAAAGATTTTGGTGCGGCCATACTGCTCAGGGATCCATTGAGTGGCAGAACAGTTATTAATTCTTAAATCTGAAGATTCCACTTGGTCCCTTGGGCTGAAAGTTTGTATGAAAATTTCATTTCAAAATGACAAGCCCATATATGCACAGGAATGGTTTTCTAAATAAAACCCTAGATCATTTTTTATTCATCTTATGTCTGAAATGCCCAGAGGCATAGCTCCATAAAAATTTTAAACTTTAAACAAAAGCTCCTTTTGAGTTGCAGGAAGACAAAACATTCTGAAAGCAACAGTTTATATTATTTATTGTGATGTTTACTTAGTAAGAGAAGCTGATGACTTAATTCTCAGTGGAAGTGCTGAATTACTTTAGGAACAGAAGCCCAATTAATTAAGGATCATTTCCCATTGATTCCACTGTACTATAGACCAGACTCAGAGTATCTGCTGTACTCCTGGCACTATACAACATATAAATAATAAATAATAATATACTTAGACCAGTTACTGCTGTCCTGATGACCTGTAATTCTCAATGAGGAAACACTTCTAAGACTTTGATGTGAACACAACAGAAGCCACAATACCTCTTGAAAGAAAGAGAACAGGAAAAGCACAGAAGAGGCACTATGCACGCTCCAGATCAAAGACAATAGCTAAATAAAGAGACAGGTTTCAAAAGTGAGCAAAAGTGGCGATAAATGCATTTGTATTGGAAGAAAATCAACAGGAAAATACCCAATTTCATGCCTAAAACTGGGAATTTTTTACTCCATAGAGCACAAATCCTGAGTACATTTGGGACACATTCTATGGCCAGACTTCAAGCTCAGATTCACCTCACAACTCCATTGTGAGCAGAAATTGAGCCCTGGAAATCTCCCTACTTGACTGCTTCCATCAACATGGTCATGAAGCACCAGGGCATTGGTTTTCTCTCCAGGTGTGCTTGTCCATCCTGGGGATCAGCTGGAGCCCCATGCCGCAGCACTCAGCCCTTTGTGGACCTAGTATCAACAGCCTCTCCATTTAAAGCAGCCAAATAACCAGTTCTGTTGTCCAGCCTCTTATAAGGTTGTAATGAGACTTCGGGTAAAGTTTTGGGCTCAATTCATGGGGAAGTTGCACTGAAAGGTTATTGCAGAAGGACAGATGTGTGGGTCTCAGTCTGGAAAATTAGCTATTACATGCATTGCCAGAATATTCTATTAAGAAATTCAGAAAGATCAGCATTCCTTTGATAAAACCATGTTTATTTACGAACAGTCTACACAAAATTGCGTTGTCTGAGGGAAAAATATAGAAGCAAGTTGTGTGACAGCAATTCTCAGATCCGCTTCCAGTGAGCCTCATCTCTGGAGATATGCTGCTGCTTCTCCCTTTCCAAGCTGAGCTCTCCCAGCCCTGTCTCAGTCTGCTGCCTCTCACAGCTTCCCGACTCTTTTTCTGCCCCTGAAGGCCACGCAGCAGGATCCAAGTCTGTGACCTAGTTTTTGTGTTTGTACGGAGTCACCAAAAGAGACCACTGGGCCATAAAGATTCAACTGTTGCTAAAGGTTGCCAGACTAACTAATTACTGTCTTGTACAGCAGCTTCTCTTTCAGTTCTCACTGTCTACACTGCTTTACGTTTTCTTTTCACTTGGCCTAAAGAAATGACAGAAAGCACACCCATGAAGTTCAGCCACATTCACAAGTGACGGTCGCCTTGAGTACCACACTGAACAGCAGTAACAACATGGAAAATAAAATACTCATCTTTACTCAGACTGTAAGATCAGGTGACTAACTTGAGCTCAGTCCCTGTATAAGGCTACCAGTTATGAAAAATAATACATAAAGGTATCAACTTCAAAAAGCCCTCAAGTACCTTTAATACCTAAAGGAGAAAGTAAAACCCTATCTTGCCTTTATGGCAAGGAGAAAAGGAAGCTGAGAGCAGTGCTTGATATGTCTGTGGCCAACGTGCACCCTGAGCAGGAGGAGGGCAGGATGGCTAAAATGAGTCCATTGACTCACCAGGAGAGCACCCTCCAAGGCCTGAGGTCAGGCTCTTCAAGAAGCAAGAGATGCATTAGCAAAGCTCCGAGCTCTTCGTGGCCGGGCAGCAGCAGCCCTCCTGGGCAGGGCTGCAGGGAGCGGGGTGGCAGCAATGGTTGTCTTTGAAAGCCTGTCAAAAGATGGAAAAGGGGAGAAAAAGGAAGATCTTGGAGCCTTTGACTTCTGCCCATTAACCTCAGCCTCTTTGAGCGTAGACTCAGCAGGAGGACACGGATAATCACAGAAAAAGGGCCTTTTCATTTCTTCTGCTGGTTACATTTCAGGTTTGCTTAGACAGAGAGCCACAAGGATAGGCTTGACTGGGTGAAGCCATTCTTTGGGCTCAGAAAGAAAAGGACCCAAGGAAGTTATCAAATCCAGTAAGAAAAGCATTTTAGCTGCTCACCAACTATTTAACGTGAGACATTAAAAATAGTTTTCCACATCTGAAGTCATATTTACTAAATGTGAACATGACATAGGACGAGGTGGGTTTCTCAGCCTGGAGAAGCAAAGACTGGGGGGAACCTAACTGCTGTCTTCAGCTGCCTTAAGGGGGTTGAAGATAAGACAGAGCCAGACGTGTCAGTATCTGATGCTGAAGGGTAAGATGCAATGACTGCATCTCAGCAGGGGCAATTATAAATGGATGCAAAGAAAAAAATTCTTCACTGTGAAGCTGTCCCACTATGCATTGCCCTGAGAAGCTGGAGGATCTCTGTCCTTGGAAATTTTCAAAAAGCTTAACTTTTACTCCAATGTGGGGCTCGTAAGTCAAACCAAAAACTCAAATTGAAGTCAAGACAATTTACGGAGGAAAGCTGCAGATACGTGTCCTGTTTCTGCTGCCACTAACATTTTTGTCCCCTATCCTTCCCTGCTGTTTCTCGCACTGCAGGGTGCCGTGGATGCATCAGCATAACTGCAAACACAGCCAGCCCTCAACCCGGCTACCCCAGTTAAATGTTTGCATGTTTTATTGTATTCTGTGTTTCAGTGTATGCTGAAAGGGTAACACAAAGTTGGGCAAAGTACTTTTCCAACACTCTGGTTAAGATGCGTAGGCATAAACACAGGTCTAGGAACAACTAGATTCAGGGAGACAGGCATTGCTGTAGTTTATATCTCATTATTGTTCTTTTCAATTAGCAATAAATAAACCCCCCAAAAGGTATAGTTTTGGATAGACAGAGCAGGAGCTCACATCACTGAATGCAAGAGAAGAGCCTTACCTGCTGTCGTGCCATTATTTAACTCCTTCCACACCCACCATGCACCAGCTAGCGCAGAGGGAGCACAGCATCAATATGAAAACACCCTGACAGGCAGGTGCCCACTCCTGGAACAAGAACAAAATTCCGAGATAAGCATCAGCAGATGAGGAGGCCCCTGTACACACACCAGCATACCAAAGTCTGGTCGGTGAGCACCGGGTGCCTGCAGCAGTGGTCCACCTGCAGCAGGATCCTAGGCTGGGGCAGGCAGGGAAAGGAAGGCACCATCCCTTCCATCCAGCTCATTCTTCAGTGTTTGCAAACAAAACCATCATGGGGATAAAGTCCAGGTCAGGAATGCAAGTAAAAAGTGGAGGGAAAAAGAAAAGCGACAGCTTCTGCACAGTGTAAATTCATAGTCATAACTATATTTATTATTATTAGCTTACTAACTATGTTAATAAACAATATAAATAAATACAATGATCAAAATACTCTATAAATTCAGTGCATAAACAGCAGTTCCTCAAGGTTGCTTAATAATTCATTTTACTCAGTTTCAGAGTAACTTCCAACAGAAAAAAATAACAAAAGATCATGAAAAAACAAAACCCAGAACACCACCGTGTGTGCTGTGAACTCCTGCTCCTGTGGAGTCTTTAATGTTTTGGAACATGATATACAGCAGACATGGTATTTTATGAGGTTTTTCATACTTTGGTTTTATTTAACATGTGTTCCTGTCCAACTGAATTTTTGTCAAAGTAAGCCTCAAGATTTTGAGAGAGAAAAAAACCTCATGGTAGCATAAGAGGACAATGTGACCGCAGAGCAGGGCCGTTGGCATGTGCCAGGACACGTCCCGTCTGCTGGGTGTTCATGCCTGCTGAGACTGGGTGCTGGAATGGGGACCTCAAACCCAAGGCACAGGGAACCCCTCTGCAAATTCCAGCTGGATTTAATCAACCTATGGGCAAACCTGGTACATTCACAATGTTCAGACAAGAACTTGCTCACCTCAGACCTCACTTGTGATGCCAATGACTGTGTGAATACCCTCTGTCTCAATATTATTTTTGTTAATTTTCAAATTTGTACAATTATCCACGTGCTGGAAAATAAGGTAGGACAAGGAAAATCTGCTGTGTTTTTCTTAAACCTCACTGCAACCACACTTTTTTTTTCCCTGCAGCAAATCATGTTACAGTCAAAGTTGGTCAAGTTCCATGAAAAGAGATGACAATTTCCAATCACTTAAATTGTTTCAACTTTTCCAACAGTATCATCTGAGTGCAAAGCAGCTGAAAAGCATCATATAAATTATTTGATAGTGTGGTATATCCGGTGGCGCTCGCCCAGAACAAGCATAGATTGCAACACAAAGACAAGGCAAAATAAATAAGGAATGAAGGGAAAAATAATAATAGTTATGAGATGAGGTTTTTTTACCCCTCAGAGTTCAATTTAGGCACAGTGGTTATTGATTTAATTTCATAGCACAGGCCCACATTGATAAAAAGATAGCACAGAATAATTCACACATAAGGGAAATAATGGAAAAATAGGAAAGTGGGTTTCTTTAACTAGTTTCATTTTGTTACTACATTGTTGCCCACATTGATCCTTTTTATTTATTAACAAATGGTAAGTCAGATTTTTTAACAGGGAGGAAAAGAAAAAAATAATTTTGAAATTTTAAAACTGTGAATGCTTAAAAAGTTTCTTTTGAAACTTCACAAGAAGATTCACTTTCAAACTCACCCTTTCTGTTAGAATTGTTTGCATTCCGTGGAAGAGAGTTGATTTTTTTTTTTTTAAACTGGAAAATATAAAAGTGTGGAGATGGAAAAAGAGTAAGCCAAAACCAAAAAGTATTTTTAAAATTTAATGTATTGCAACACCTCATAGAAGTTGTATTTCAGATAGCTCATATTCTTTTTCCATCTACACCCCTGCAGTGAGCTTCCCAGTTGAACACTATATCCCGTAGCACAGGGGAGTCCATGGCAGGTCCCTGGGCTGCAGGAGCTCCAGTCAGAGTTGTGCCATCCCAAGTGAAAACAAGGTACCACACATGAGAACTATAACTCTGTAAGGTACAGCGGAAAACTTTTTGATTGAAACAACTGATTTTCAGGCTCAAGTTTGGGTTAATTCTACTTCCCCTCCCCCTGCCTTAAATAAAAGAGATCAATGGCAAAAAGAAGCATTCATTTTCTCACCGTGCCAGGTTTATTGAGCCTGAGTCAGCTCTGGTCATTTCTTTTCCTGTTACTCCTGCTTTGGTACTGTGGAGCCCTGTGCCATAGCTGTGGAGATAGGATCTGTACCTGAAAAAGATGCACAAATTTATGAAGTTAAAGCCTGCCCCAGACCAGCCCCACATTCCGGCTGTTATGGACCAGCAGTTTCCCAATCGGGGAATTGGACAGGATCACCTGCCCACTTGGCAGCAACTCCCGCAGTATTTTTTTCCAGGAGGAAGTGTATCTTTCCTGGAGTCTATCTTTCCAGGAGGAAGATGAAACCCTGAAGTGGGTGAAGCATTATGGCAGCAGGTTTGCCTTTCCTGGCACCTACACAAACAGCTGGCTCAGGCTCAGATCCTAAACATTTACATCAACATCAATTCCTAGGTTTTGAAAGATGTGCTCTTTCAAGTGTATGTGAAAAAAAAAAAAAAAAAAAAAAGACATTTTTAAAAAGCCCTGTTGTGCCTCACCGTAGAAAATCCTACAAGCCACCAAGTTTAACTTAGGGTATGCTCGATGTTTTGCAATTTTTATTTGAATTGCCCATAAACCCTCCCCCGAAGAAGAGGATGGACAAATGGTCCAGTTGCATTTTATACAAACCACTTCAAACATGATTTGGAAACTGTCACAACTCTGTCCCTCAGTGTAAACACTGCCACAGTTTTGGGAAGTTTTTCCTCCAAATTCAGTAGTACAGCAGGAACTTGCCTCCAAATGAAAATACAGAGCAGCTGCCCCAGGGTGTAGATAATACGCGTAATCACCACAGTCTCTGCCTATTCAAGTTAACACTTCTTAACAACAGATGTAATCTTCAGTGAAACCAAGCTTTTACAAATTGCTGTTAATATGAATCACGCTTAACTTGTCTAAGTATCTCTTCTAAAGAGCTTATGTTTTCCCTAGAGGTATTTAAATTAGGAATTTTTAACCACTAATTGAATATGAACTTGGATAACTGAGCAGGTCATCATCGCTTCAGAAATGGAGGCTGAAGGACTTAGCTGCCCAGACTAAGTGAGGTGAACGTGTCTGGCTTGGGTTGTATAAAAACTTCATGACATGGTAAAGGTTTAAGGGGCACTATTTAAACAGGTCTTGGGGGTGAAGAGCATCAAGTGATGCTTTGAGACCTATCCCAGCAGCTCAAATTGGGATGTCACTGCCACACCAAGAGCTGCGTCGTTACATTCACTTTCATTGGTTGGGCATGTGACAAATTAGGAAAGACTTCAATTCAAAAGCTTGTCTACATTTTTTTTAAATGCACTAAGTGTATGCTACATTCAAACATCACTTAGACAGTAAAATAATATGACAAAAGAAAGGGATTTATATTTCCTATATATATTATATTTTATTAATTTCCTGCTGCACAAGTTTTCAGAGCAGAGCAGGCTCATTGCTGTTAGGCCACCAGATCACTGCTGCATGCCAGTGCAGGTATTGAATTTCGTCCAATATTTCACAAGTCCTCCGAAGCAACAGACCTCTACATCCCCTAAGGATTTTGCAGACAGTTCAAAACTGTACTCTAGTATTTTTATACAATGATAATTGTTCCAAAAGTCATTCTGCACTGTTAATTGCATTCTATTTTGGTGAAGTAAATTTAGAAATATACATATTTAACCCGACGTAATGCTCCCAGAAAACTAATTAATCAGCAGATGAATGTACATTAAAACAAAAGAGCTTTGAGTACATTTACCCAGTTAGGTACGAATATTGCCATAATGGCTCTAATGGAGGGTGGGGAAATTGGGCACAAGTAAGAGAATCACACAAAACGTCACCAATCCCATAAATGCAGCAAAGGAAAGATAACAAGCACTATATTAGCTTAAAAATCATAACGATCTATTTTTTTATGATAAATGATAATTCTGCTGCAAAAGCAAGTTTCTCTCCTTTGAACTCAGGGAAAACTGAATGCCTACTGTGATATACTGAGGCTATGCTTCCAGCTGGAGGTGGACTTTCAGCACAGCTTCCATCCAGTTCAAACCAAACCCAATCCTGTTCCACCAGTTTTCCTCAATACTGAATATTAGTTACACAGAGAAGGTGGCACGGCCAAGAGGCTGGAGTCTGTGTGTAACGTGCACAGCTTCTAGGTGTATGAGCTAGGGGGGCAGAAGCTTGGTTTTGCCACCCAGTTCTCCCCACATCTGGCCAGACACTTACGTTAGATGGATTCCTGTTAGAAAGCACTTGCATTTTGGAAGCTTCTGTGTTGCTCAAATGCCGAAGGTGGACTATAAAGAGGGAAGGACTAGTTAGAATCTCTTGAGGTGTGGGAAGAAGGAAGTTGCTAAGAGAAGAGACTAATTTGAGTTCCTAAATGTCTCATTACTTGCTCATGCATATTCCTAGTCCAAGGTTGAGAAAGAAATCACTGCATATCCAGCCCTGACAGCAACTGAAAACCTGGATTCTACATTATTTCTTTCCTTCTCAGTGAGGAGGTAGGAGATCATACAAGATTTTTAAGTTGGGGCTCTGTTACTTCAGCTGTGACTTGAGCTGTGCACGCACACATTGGGAAAGATGCTCCTGCATGTGCTCACATTTTTGATTACGGATGCAGAGGAATAAGCAGGTTCTCCTTATGTCCTTTATCCTCGCTGGGCAAAAGAGCACAGCTAAAAACTGTCAAAGCCTTGAGTGCAATCATTTAGTACTTAGACAGCATATCTGAAATAATATGGTAAATAGGGAAAGAGAAAAGACATTACTTGCTCCAAAGAAATAACATTCTTCATTTCCCTCCCACCTCCCCCTCAGCCATCCGCTTCATGGAGCAAGTGAGTAAAAAATCATGATCCCGAGGGTAATGGCTGGCTAAGAGAGGCTCCTGGGTCCACTTCAGGCGTGCTATGGTTCAAACCATAGCTCTTGCTCAGCGCTGACGACCAAAACCTCATCTTTGTAAAATATGTCCTGGCTGTGGAGCTCTCTGCTCTAATTATTCTGCATGTGTCTCTCCTCACAGCCTGGGACAGGCTTTCTAAAGGCTGAGACCACTGGAACAGGGAAGATTTATGGAGCCAGTCAACGCTGGTTGCGTTCTGCAGAACCTTGAATAGGAACCAAAAGGCTCTTCTGAATCTTAGGAGGGAAGTTTCCTTCTGCTTCGAGGATTACTCACTTCCTGGTGCACTGAAGTTGAAAGATTAAGTAACTTTTCACAAATATAGAATGTGTCACACCCAATCACACACACACACTGCTGCCTTAAGTGAAGCATCTGAGGAGGAAAATGAGATTACAAATTTAGGAGTATAATGAGATCAAGTTAAATTCACACCATTTCCCTGCCTAGGCACAATCTATGTCATTAGAAAGGATTAATTTTTTTGTTGCAATTTCTAATCTCATTATACCTTTTGTCACAAGAATGATTTATCAGAATTTCTATACTTAATGCTATACATTTTGTGAATTATTGTATTATGCTCTAACACAGTACCTTCACCTGACTTCTCCAGTGTTGTATATTTTCATTAGCTGATAACCACTCACTCATGCCATACCACTCAGCACAGCTATAAATAGAAAGACCAGCCAACCAAATCACACAATAGTGAAAAGGTCAAAGTAGTATACTACATTACTGTAATCTAGAGAATACTGTTCAAAAGGTATTAAAACTTTGACGCCTTATTTATGTGACAACGGAAGTAATGAAAATAGAAGGCACTGCAAAATGATCACATTATTACCAGAAATCATTGGGAGATTAAGGCATTGCAAACCCCTCAACATTATTATCTTTATAGCCTAATATAAATTAATGTTATTCTTTAGGTATTGTACCTCTTATGCTAAGTTTCTGCATCTCTCACCAGAAAGACAATGGTCTGTTCACTACTTCTTTTGATGCTTTTTAAATACAAATATTTAAGAAGCTCTTAAGGAATACTCATATGCATTTTTTGAATCGTGGCCCTCTTTTAGCTAAAGAATTTAGTGAAGAAATTTAGTCAGAGGGAAAAAAGAAAGTGAAAATCGAGCTAAGGATTATTATTACTGACTCCTTTCCCCCACTAAGAGAATAAGAGAATTATAGCCTTGCTCTGAAAGTCTACGGAAAGAACCTGTTTGAGCTCCGTGGCTGTGCCCCCATACCTGGTCACGCAAAAGCACTTTTAGGGTGTGAGCACAGGCTGTTCCGCAACACACCCACCATCCTGTTGCCCCTACAGTCATCCACGTCTGCATGGCAAAACGTACGCGTCCTGACAACTTCATGGTCACCCACCTCTTTCCCCACAGCCTGGGATCCGCAAGAGACCAGGTACATACTGCAAAAACACCTCCAAATCAGCACTTACCTCCCTAGGCCAGGTTCAGTCAGTTGTCGGGTGCCTGGTGTGCTCCCCCCATCATTGATCCTGGTACCCGATGCTGTTTGATGCTGCAAAAGTCTCTGGCTAATTCGAAAGTCAGACTCTGCACCAAGTAATCTCCAGGCATGCAATTTTACCCAAAGAACATGAAGTACAGTTGTGCTCTTCAAGACTAGAAGAGTTGTCCCACAGAAAGCAGCCATGGCCCACATCAGATAATGCTCTCGACTCTACAGGTTCATAGAGCAAAGGTGGATGTTTTTAAGGTTGTCTGCAGAGGAAAAAAGAAAGGAGCAATGTAAAAGGGTCAAGGAGAGAGGGAATCAGCTGTGCTTTTTGAGACAGCTGCAGGAGAACTAGGCTTAGTACATAGCCCATAGCGCACTCCACAATCCAACAGGCTGTGGAAGATGTACTGGAAGCTGCCCTGCTTTCTCTCAGTATAGACAGCAGGCTAATCTGGGGCAATCTGCATCTAGCTAACATGTTTCATTAGGTCCTGGTATTATAGAATCCTATAGGTTTGGGGAGTCAATAATAATGACATTTCAGGGGATTTAATTCATAGAACTGTAATTAACCTAATGGTTAACTGAGAAGTAAGCTCAGCTAATACTAAAACAACAGCAGTTGGTGACCTAATTTCTATCTTATGAGCTTCATTATCTTCCATGAGAGAATACCCATTTTCCAGTAAGGGGGGTATGCCAGGATAACTCTTTTTGAGGACTATTCATGATTTCCAGCTTGAAATGCCACTGTTACAATAATTCATTGCAAGATTTCCCAATGCCAGGCTGGAACTGATCTGGCATCTCTCCACCGAGTCCCTGTTAATACAACAGAGAGGCTGAACTACAGCAAAGCTGCAGTGTCTGCAGGCAGTGCAGCTCAACAGCCACATTCAACCGGCTGGTGCTAGTTAGGTGCTTATATGGCAAAAAGAGCCTCTCTCTTCCATTTTTCATACATGATATTTGATTTTTGGGTTCGGTTGAGGTTTTTTGGTTCTTTTTTTTTTTCCCCTGGGGGGAGTCTTTTGGTGGGTGGTTTTTTGTTTTGGTGCTATTTGTGGTTTTGGGGTGGTTTTGGTTTTTGTTTTTTAGAAAAGCACCTGATGAGACCCTGTTGAAGGCCTTGTCTAGACAAAAATAATCACAGAATCAAAGAATTGTAGGGTTTGGAAGGGACCTCTGCAGATCATCTAGTCCAACTCCCCTGCCAGAGCAGGTCCACCCAGAGCAGGCTGCACAGGAACGTGTCCAGGCGGGTTTTCAATGTCTCCAGAGATGGAGACTCCACCACTTCTCTGTGCAGCCTATTCCAGGGCTCTGCCACCCTCAAAGGAAAGAAGTTCCTCCTCATGTTTAGGTGGAGCTTCCAAAGTTCAAGTTTGTGCCTGTTACCTCTTGTTCTATCACTGGGCACCACTGAAAAAAACTGGCCCCATCCTCCTGACACCCACTCTTTAAGTATCTATAAGCATTGGTAAGATCCCCCCTCAGTCTTCTCTTCTCCAGACTAAAAAGACCCAAGTCCCTCAGCCTTTCTTCATAAGATGTTCTAGTCCCCTAGTCATCTTCGCTGCCTGTTGCTATACCCTCTCCAGCATGTCCTAGTAGAAGTGATGAAGCCTCTTCCCCTCACAGTTACACCTCCATTATGGATGCTATTATTCCAATAGCAACGTTGTGCACACCACTAACCTCTTTACTGAGGAAGTAATTATTCTCTACCTGTGTTAGACAACTTTCAGTCTAGCAAGAAAACTAACTCTTACAACTGACTATAGGTAACATAAGCAAGTAATTTCCCAGGAGGGGCACTTGCAAAAAAACCCACCAGAAACCAAAAACAACAAAAAAAGCAAACCTCCAACAAAACAGGCTTCATCTTTGTCAGCAAAGGTTACCCAGGAGAGAGAGAGCGAGCGAGGGAGAAGTGAGGCAGTACATCTCCCGGCTGATCCGTGCCTCCTGCAGCCTCCCACCCCGAGCTGGTGCCTTGGCACGGTGCTGGCGAGGCTCCGGGCCCTCTGGCAGAGCAGGTGGCTGTGGGCGGTATGCTCCACCGTCCTCCCACTCCCAACAGATTTGCTGGTGCCGGGGGCGTAGAAAGCGAGCTCCACCTGAACAAACCGAACCCCCTTTCACTTTCGGGATGATGGCTGGAGGGATGGAGAGAACGCCTTATGGAATTTTGATTTGAATTTTATAACATATGGAAATTGGTCTGCGAGAAAAGTGAGAAATATTTAGAAACAGTTGGAAAGGCTGTCATTGAAATTTATCCTGGCTATGTCTAAACATGGAAAAGGACAACAGAAACCAACATTAACTTAAGAAAAATGTAAAGAGAACTGACTATGCAACAAGCAGAAGGCTTATTTCTTTTTAAGTATAAACAATCTGGTGAGGAGAAAGAAAGGCAGAACTATAAAAATAAGCTAAGGCAAGTAAAAAATAATGAGGGTAAAAAAATAATAATACTCTGCATCACTTTGCAGAGATTTTTTCTTGTACAGCAGTCTCCAAATATAACTTTCTTAGGAGAGAAACCAGACAAAATATTTCTGTTCCAAAATATCAGTGTCAAGAACGGTATAAATGGAAGTTGCACTGGGGGAAGGGGATAACCTTTAGCTATGGTCAAGCTTTTTAGACACCTTCTTTGGGAGACTAATCTTTCCAGCCTCCTTACACAGTCAATGGAAAGAGACACTACACTCCACAGGGCAATTCAACACCTCTAAATACAGATGGCGTGGATGCCTTATTTCCAGTAATGAGAAAGACTATAACAAATCACAAAACATGGGTTATTTTCTTCAGGCTTTGACTGTTTGGAAGCCCGGGCTAAACTACAGATGGAACAAACACTGCTGCCTTCAGAGGAAGTTAAGGTAATGGGTGTGAGGATACAGCACCTTTGTTTGATCCTTCTGCCTTTTTTCTGTTCATTAAGTGCGGTGCTGTGCATTCAATCCCTGCCTTCCCACTCATTCTTTTTGTGCCTTTTTTTTTCCTCCCCTGGGCTCTGTAACGTTTCTTTTCACTCCAGTTCCATGGACCGTCACAGGCAAAGGGAGCTCCCAGGCTGCAAGCTCGCAGAAGTGCAGAGCACCCCCTGCTTAGTCCCTAGATTTCTTTCCCCACTGCTGTTTTCTGCTGGTGGAGAGGTCCCAGCCACAGGGAGCAACCCTTTATCTGGAACAATAACTCATTTACACTTGCAACTCAAGTGTCCTTTGTGCAGCAATTCTCTAGTAACCAAGGTAGAAATTTAGTTCCCAGAGAACTTGTAAAAAGGCTGTATTACAAAGACAGTGGAGAAATGAGTGTGGAGGCAGCCTAAGAAAATATTTGAAATGCAAAGATTAGCAATGACTATAATCAAGGGTAAGGACAGAAATAGAGAATGTAATTGTTTCTAATTTGAACACCATAGCATTTACCCACTTTTCATAGATTCCAAATAGGCAAGATTATCAAGATTTTCAAATGAGTTTATCTATGAACAATTGGCTGAGTGGATTGACAGGAAAAGTAATATAAGGTGCTGAATGTATAGCACACTTGGAAACACAATGACAGGGAATGCTGTTATTACTGTATAAAGTTATGGAATCTAACAGTATAAATTCAATGCAAAGCCCGAGTTACTTTTCCACACTTGTACTTTGGGGAGGCAGAGCAACCTAAAGAAGTTCCATTTTAAAAGTATGTATGTATGTAAATTCCAGAAAAATCATAGGATTCTTCTGTTTTCTGTTCTTCCCACACTATATCTGAGAACACCAATTTCTCCTCCCTTTGCTTCACTTTTCCCTTCAGGACTCCGGAAGAGTTGCACTTTGGCATAGGAGGCCAACTCACTGCATTTACTCACTCTATTACCTAATAACTTTTCATTGTGCAACTGCTTAAAAACAGCTAAACAGAAAAATCAGTATGTTTATGCTCATAATTCCAGATGTATATAAGCAATCCTTTACTTACATCTATGAATTTCAGTGGATAACTTATTTTCAGATCCAAACTTTCAAATTCGTTGGTTACTCATAATCCTTTCTGACAGAAGACAGGAACCGCATCACGTGCTGCATTTTGCCACCTGCTGCAATACAGAATTTCTGTAAATGATTTCAAGCAGTGTGCAAACCACAGTTTATTTCTGGTAGAAATTTTTCTATAAAACTTCAATATTGCTTACAGATCTCTGCAAAAATAAATCGAAGAATTTGAATTAATAACATACTGACTTGCTGATAGTATTTGGGCAGGTTTTAGGGATTTCTGGAAAAAAAATACAAACAGGAAAAACTGAAATACTAATTGAATAATGCATGCTTTGTAGTGTAGTACATCAATTTATCAAATCTCCTGACTCATAATAAAGCAAGCACACCCCGTGTTGAAGAAATGCGGTGTTGCTCGGGCTTCATTGCACACGTGCTCAAGTGCCATCCTGGGTTAGGCCATTCCATGACATACAAGAAAAATGTACCCGACAAAGCAGGAAGGCACCAAATTTGGACTGATAACACAGCACATTTGTATAGCAGAGTATGGAAATGAGCATAACTACGCCAGGCTACATCTGACAAAGGAGAAACAGGAAAAGATGTGGAACCGTGTGAAAATACAAGTGTGAGGTGAATGCACCCAATGATTACTACTATCATTTTTCAATTTGTTCAGATAGGGGATATTTAAATAATCTCATGCTGTTTCCCACCCATCCTTCCTATCACTCTTTCCCTCCTCTTGCTAGCTTTCTCCCGTCGTATCTTTTGTTTCTTAAGGCCAGTTGTGAGACATTTCCCTACATGCATGAATAAGGCCACAGCTAACGCCGCGCACTAAAAGCTGAAACAATAATCTGTTTTCTTTAAATGTCTCAACCAACTGTCGAAGGGGAGAAGGAGAAGGAGAAGGAGAAGGAGAAGGAGAAGGAGAAGGAGAAGGAGAAGGAGAAGGAGAAGGAGAAGGAGAAGGAGAAGGAGAAGGAGAAGGAGAAGGAGAAGGAGAAGGAGAAGGAGAAGGAGAAGGAGAAGGAGAAGGAGAAGGAGAAGGAGAAGGAGAAGGAGAAGGAGAAGGAGAAGAGTTCTCTCCTACTTTGCAAGTAAAGATTCCTGGCACAGTGACATATTTTTCTGTTTCTTTAGGTTAAATGTACTTGTTATTTACATGAAATCCATCTGCTACAACATCCTACATGCTCAATAGGACCACAGAGTTAAAACACATTAAAAACACATTAATGTGTCTTTCCATACTGTGATGTGTTAATAGTGCAAAAAGCCATTAGGACCAGGCTGTCAGGCATACACAATAGATGAATTGCTGGGTCAGCATGAACATACCCTGCACCATAATTCATAAAAGTATACCATTAACATATAGCAATATAAGTAGACATAAAAAATGAAGATCAATGTTTAACCCTAGTTTTTAGCCTTTCCAAATTTTTTGCCCTTTCAGCAACTAAATTCTTTGGAGTTAACAACAGCAAGCTAGGCTAAAAACACCACCTGTGAATTAGCAGCCCATTTTTTCAAGCGTTTGAAAGGGAGATAGGACCATCTACAGGAGCAGACATATTCAATGCACATGCAAAATCTGGTTTTCTCTGTAAAAATTATGTGGTTACCAAAGTTAGCTGGGTACTCATTAGCACGATCATCTACTTGAACACATATGCAGAAGGTTATAATGCATGACTGGTGTGCACTTTGAAGGAAATATATAATTATTTTGATTTTTCTATATTCAGAAGCAAAAAGAATAAAAAAAAATTTAAAATCTGGACTCATGCTCAAGCATATCTTCCACACAGTGAGATTTTGTGTTACTTGGCTTTTGCTCCAGTGAAATTAATGTTTATGGAAGCAGAATGATGCTGTCCATGTAGAAGAATGAAAAATAAAGTGCACTGTTAGGAGCTTGGCAACAATACGTACAGATGTGTTTCCTTTTAATGGAATATACATACTAACTCTACTAGCCATACACACATATGTTAGCAGGTATGGCTATAGTTTCCTCTTGACTCTGCTATCAAAGTGTTTCTTACCACATTTATACCTCAAAAATATATGAAGGGAAGTGAAAGGTCTTGATTGGATGGGAGGTTCCTTTGCAAGTTATCTTTGTCCACTTGTCTAAAAGCCATATAAAAACTGGCTCAGTAGGTGCTGGAATCTTTCATACTTGTTTTGCTGAATCCCTGTTACTTCAAGTTTAACTGCACATCTTCTAGCTGTTGTCATTTACACACCCTCCAAAATGCAGGGTGCTGCAGGACATGTCATGCTTGCTGACACACTTTTTGTGAAGGAAATCCTTACAATCAGCTGGCCAACATACGAAACTACATTTGACCACAGGGCATAGAACGAGGGAACTGTCCTTATGACAAAGGAAATCAAAACATTTCTGTGGAGAAAGATAGGGAGAGGGAAAGAAGCACCAAACCCTACATCTCTATCAGAACATAATGAAAAGAAAAATAAGTCCTTTCTAAAGGCCTGAGGTTAAAAAGCACTGAGTTCCAGAATCCCAGAGGCCAATGGAAGCTGAAAGCATTTAGCATCCATTTGGACCGGTTCTATTACTTCAATACACTATTCAAATCAGCATCGCTCTCTTACCAGTTTCAGCATATATTTTCTAGCACCCAGGAGAAATCAGTGCTAACTGCAACAACAGTATTTTGGGGATGGCAGCAGTAACCACTAATAACAGCTAAACGCAAATCAGAAACAATCTTCAGAGTCTGTTTAGCACACCATTTCCACATGCAGCTTGATAAAGATGGAAAACCATTCAGTCTGTTGCAATGCTCTCCACAAGAACTACAAAAGTAAATTGAACACAGTAAAAGGTAAACAGATGATTCAGGAAACACTGGAATCTAGACATACGATATTGAGTTAAGAGTTTGGATCTTCTCCCTGTTCGGTTTTTGGAGCTTAGGCTCTGGCTCTGCTGAACTACCGGGCTTTGTCTTCTGCTGTGAAAGGGGAACATCACTGAAGGCAACAGACATAGCACCTGCAGAGAAAAACTCAGAGTTACAAATTCACACCAAGACCCACAGTCCAAAGTGGTTTGTGTATTTCAAAGTGGGCTGGGGCCCATTTACAGTGATTTTTAATGGGGCTAGAACACTTGTTCCCTTGACAGAAAACACTAAGAATACATGCTACAAATATACTAGTAGTTCACAAATACCTTAGTAATGCTTAATTAAGGTATCTACAGAAAATAAAATAACATCTCTGTGATATGTTTTCAAGCATTTATTAAAGGACTCATTCTTTCAGAAAACACAACTGATCTGCTAGCATAAGCTTATTTTATGGTTTCGTCCAACAGTCACAATTCAGGGCATACTCCATCACCTCTTTCCAAAACACTCTGCTAGGTACCTTCCCTCTAAGCTTTGTGAAAATGTGCCCAGGACTCTCCAGTCACAATTTAAGAGGCTTTTCTTAGGCACTGCCTTACTCTTCAATGTGTAGGATTTATATATCCACTCATAACAATATCCTATTGTCTTATGTAGTAGGTCCACTCTGAAGACCACTTCTGGAGGTTCTCCATTTGTTAAATCATCAACAAGCTTTATACAATGCTCCCAAAGAGAACAGGAAAGAATCTATGAACAAGAGTGTGCATTTAATATTTCTCATAGTATGACAATGTTTTACCAGTTCATCTTCAAAAAAATACAACAGAAGAGTCTGAAGACTGAAGTCAGGTAGATGCTAACGTATTTGGGCAACAGAAATACTAACTTGGTATCTTCAGAGGGGGAAAAAGAGCCTTGCACATTACACATGGTGTCACTGTATGCAACCACAGGGAATTAACAGTGGGAGAAAAGGAAGAGGCAATTTTTTTTTAAATGGTCTTGCCATCTAGGCTAGAGGAAAAAGCAGGTTTAAAGTAGCTGCTGCAGTTGTAAGACACAGGAGGATGTATCTCTATGAATTCCCCAACCTGTGCTGTTCTGGGCAAGCTGTAATCACTGCAAGAGATTCTGAAAGAGTGAAGGGGATTCATTATTGTCGCATACAGTCATAATAACACAAAGGTGTTAAATCTCTGTGTGAAACTTTCCCATCCATTGTTGGGAACATGTTTGTATGTATAGATCTTTAATCTTTAAATGCTATCATAGAGCTGACTCTTCAGCAAAATAACAAACCAAGACATTCACTTTCCTGAGTGCAGGACAGTGAGTAAAACCAAGGAGCTGGATCACTGCATTGGTGCCTACCATAGCAGAGAGTTAATAAATAAATAAAGGATGTTGTGCTGCTCCAGGCCAACAGAGAAGCATCTCTGCTAATCCCCAAAGAGCAACTGCAACTGGTAGGAAAAGCAGCCTGTGCTGAAGCATCATGACCTACTGACTGAGCCATTTCAGGTTTGGACAGACAGGGTGGTGGTGAGAAGGTATGAAAAAAAAAAAATCCAAGATGCTCCTATTCCTACTGTTACTACTGCTATTAATGCTATGTTTTAAAACTTTCCCTATTTGTACACTTTCTATGCTTTTAACTGGCTCCTTTAACTGAGCTACAGCACAACTGAAAAGTCCTCCTGACATCCCAGTCCCAGCCTGTGCCTGCGATGGCAGCTCTAACTCAGTCCTCCTTTACTTCTGACTACAGAATTATTCTCCCAGTACTGACATTCCTCACAGATGTCTTTGTTTAACTTGAATATTCCTTAGCATCTGCCAGCATTTTCCCCTAGCTAAACTCCTACTAAATACACTTTACTTCTCTAAGCCTCATCAGCTATTGCTCTAAATGCATCCCTTCAAAAGAAAAAAAAAAAATATCTCCACCTGCCTTTAATATGTGTATCAATAAGAGGATTAGAAATCAGTACTCCTAGACTCTGTTGAACAAACTTCTTTCTGCCTCAGTTTATTAAAATGGCTGTAATATTTACTACAATATCTCAAAGAATAGTTAAGAAGCTTAATGTTATTAATTCAATACTACTGATTCTGACTTGCTACAGGAAATATATAAACATTTCCATGCAAAGTCGATATGTATTTCTAAGATTTATTGTTTATGGTTTGTAGTCATTAGAATAGCATTATTTGCAAGGTTAATACCACAGTCCTATGGAGTGGAAAGTAGCATTACAGTCAAGATTATATTTTTATTTGCTATTTATTGCTTTTAAGTAAGTCTGTAGCATTTATTTTCTCCTATAGGGCAGTATTATTAATAAATACTTGCTGCCAGTAAGTTTACGTTAATCTATTGAGAAACCCATTGTTTTAAAGAATTTCCCTGGTACAAAGTTAATCCTTTTTATTTTTAAAAAAAATACATAGGGCAGAATCTTTTTTATATAACATAGTTTTCCCTTAGGTCTGTATATTATGGAAATTCTTTCAAGAGAATTTTTTAAAAAAAAAAAAACACAAAGGGAAGAACCAGTAACCTTTGTAAGTACACAGAAAGTCATTGTAACATAGAGCCAAGAAATACTATTTCTAAAATTACAGACCTGAAGCTGTTCTTTCAAAAAAATTATAAATAACTTCCAAGTTTGATTCTGCAGGCTATATTTACTGCAACATTAACAAGTGAGAATATCTGCTGTCTCTCTAAAGGAAAGAGGGCTGCA